>NC_133328.1:158588022-158888022 GCF_042186555.1 Aquarana catesbeiana | reverse complement strand
GGGACCCTGGTCCAAAATTTGCACAAGGCCAGTACATATTTGACAATGCCACTGGGGCTTCAATGTGAATGTTAAGCGGTATTACACTCCACAGTAATTTTGACATTGTATAGTGAACAGGCAGATGCTTAAGGCAGGCCATACACTATTGGGTTTAAAAGGTTCCTCCATACACGCTATACAGTGCGGATGTACAAACCTCCCACTTTGGCTATTGTATTCTGACAGCCGGTACCAGCAGTTGAATGATTAGATGCATTTGCTCTTCGGTTGACAATTTCCTCTCGGATCCTTTGATTTTTCATTTGAAAAAAGCTGGGCTGAAAGTCCACCCACTAAGCAAACTTAGAGTGGTTTAACAGGAACCAGACAAAATTCGAACAGTGTATGGCCAACTTTACTAAAAACACAATATAGCCTTATGACTCTGGGCATCGATGAGGACATTAGGAATATATGCAGGGTACCTTGTTCTAAAGCTTTGGTGTTCAAGGCATGATAAATTTATTTCATTTCTGCTGCCCGTTCCACCCTTATCAGCAATAATATTCCCAATACAAAACAGGTTTTACTATACTATGAGATTACATTACAATGATTGGGAGTTGTAAACAGGGCTGTAATTGTATTGTCCCCTCATGTATAACATCACCGACTACTATCACTCAGTTCAGTTCCATGGATTATTTATTGTGGTTTCTGAAAAGAACACAACAGCATTTCTGACAAAATACAGAATATCTTTGATTATTTATGCTACTAAGCCACTCATATGAAGCATTTCTAGCATATTAACAAAAGGGAGGCTTGTTAAACCATGTGGGATTCAGTGAAACAACTTGCACACCAGCCAATCAGTTCTTGATGGTTTTTACAGTTTAATTCATATTGGAATAAAACCTGCAGCATGGCAACATAAAATGCAATAATATATATACTACACCAAATAACATGATCATAAAAATGAGATTGAAAAACTAAACTGCAAGCTCATCACTTTTTTTCAGAATGACTTAGGATATTTTATAAACGGTTTCAGTTTTTCAACTCCAAACCAAGCAAGCCACAATTATATATTAAATTGCAAAATTAGGCTCCATTCCCACTAGTGCGACTTGTTATACGACTTGGGACACATAAAGTAAACCCATTTACTGCAACAGCACCAGTTCCAATCTATAAAAAAAAGGTTCCTGCACTACTTTGATGCGACTTTCTTGTCACTTGATTGCCATGAAGTGGAATCGGTCCCAGTTAAGTTGCAAGTTGCGCTGCAAAGTCGCACTGGAAATCCCATGAAAGTCGCACTGCAAAGTCACACTGAAAATCGCGCAACTAGAGTAGCACTGGTGTGAACAGAGCCTTAATGTCAGGTATAAATATATTAAAACCTCAGAGTGCATAGATCTATAGAAATCCAAAGGGTTCTTCACTTTGCTAGCATACACATAAGGTTCTCTTGTGTTCTGATAAGGAAAGTTTGTATTGCCTGGCTTCTACGGAACGGCAGACACCATAGCTGGCACTTGAAGCAGTGTATTTTGCCTTCTATTAATGAGTAGGCAGTGCTTGGGTGCTCAGAAAATGGCTCTCCTTTCTAAACTGCACTAGAGCATGACAGCTGGAATCTGATCTGTTGCTATGAATATATTTTGCTAGTTCAAAACAAATAACATCATTGAAACTTCAAAGTGAATCATTATCAGACAAGGGGATTACTGTAGTCAAGTTTAGAGAGTAATATTACACATCTATTGTTACTAATGTGATATCTTAACAGCTTTTAATTTATTCTCTACCTCCACCATAATACATTTCCGCTATCAGGTTACCTATCATTGTTCCCAGCACACTAATACACATAATAAAGCCCATTTGTGGTCATATGGTGTGCGTCATATGGGTGATTAATGGTAGATTAGTTTTAGTGAAGTCCATGCCAGTGCGAACTGTGTTTTAAAGTCTTGGCAGCCCACTTTATTTTGCAAAAGAAAAGTCCACAGACACAGTTTCCCACACAGAGTTCTTCTCCAGCAAAAAGGAGATAACAGAAAATACAGAGCCACCTGTCTCTCCCTCAGCTTCTAGTTCTAGCTCATAGTTTTCTGGCTCTCCTGGTTCACCCAGCCTTTAGTTGCAGCAACTTTTTTCACTGGTCCACTCCCAGTGGTGTAGCTAACACATTTGGCACCCGGGGCTGGTCAGTTTTTTGCCCCCCCCCCAAGAAAAATGGTAGGTGGCAATATAGTGGTGCTGCGCCAAAACTGCATTAACAGTAGGAGGGCCTTAAAGGGCCATATGCTTTAATGTGTCACAAGCGAATATGTAACAGACAGTACAAACCTCAGTATGCTCATTTTAACAAACTATAACTGTTCTATTGCAGATCCTTTACTACACACAGCTAACCTTAAGGTGTTATTAAAGTCTTGTTTTTTGTTTTTTTTCTAAATAATAAACATGTTATACTTACCTGCTCTGTGTAATGGTTTTGCACAGAGCAGCTTGGATTCTCCTCTTCTTGGGTCTCTCGCTGGCACCCCTGGCCCCTCCCTCTTTATGGGTGCCTCCACAGCAAGCAGCTTGATATGGGGGCACCCAGGCAGGCATGTCCATATACACATGGAGCTATGGCTCGACTCTGCTCCCTCTGCCTGGCTCTTATTGACAGCAGTGTGAGCCAATGGCTCCTGCTGCTGCCAAAAGCCAATCATGAGTGTGAGTCATCGGACAGCCAAGGCTCTCGCGGACGTGGCTGGATTGAGAGGGGGCTCAGGTAAGTATTACAAAACTGATGCAGTCAGAATCTGGAACAGCTGTGCATGGCGAACAATCAGCTTCTATCTTCAGCTTGTTCAGCTTTAAAAATGAAAGCTATGAGTTGATTGGTTGCCATGCACAGCTGCTCCAAATTCTGTCTGCTCTAGTTTTGATAAATTACCCTGAGGGCTCATTCAGACAGCTGCTAAGACAGGTCCTGTATGATGTGCCACTTTTTGCTGCATCTGCATTCACCAGAGAGCTTCACTTATAGAAGTGGGAGCACAGATCCGAATGCAGACACTGTGCTTTTGGATACATGCATCCCTTCCTGTCTGTATGTCAAATTTTGACATTCGACTATGTCCATGCAGCTTCTGCATCCCAATTGACTTTGAATGGACTGCCTGCACAGGGATGCACAGAACTCCATGCATCCAAACGCGGTACACGGCCATCACACTGGGCATGGATGCATATGCTCCTTGTGAATGAGGCCTAATTGTCATGTGGGCCAGACAGCGGGAAAGAGGAGATGTTGGGTAATTAAAAGAGAAGTATGGGAATTGTATTTGTGAATCATACTTACCTAGGTAGATGCTGCATCTGTCCCCTGCTGGCTCTAAGGCTGAGAACCAAGTAATCAAAAACAGGTGCCTCTGCTCTAGGGTGTCACTGCCGCCAGTTCAAGTGTAATGCACAAGCAGCACCCACTGCATAGTTTGCCTAATACCGTACAATCAAATAGGATGGAGACCACACAGGCACACTAGTGCTGAATCACGGCTCCTCCCGCCAGGCCGTCCTATAGAAAAGCATTCCAGAGCAATGCTGCAGCTACTGTTGCTTAGCAACATAGCAACAGTAGCTGAAGCGTCACTCTGGAATGCCTTTCTATAGCGCGGGCGGGAGGAGCAGAGTGATTCAGCGGTATTTGGCAAACTATGCAGCGGGCGCTGCCTGTCCATTACACTTGATTGGGCAGCAGTGACACCCTTAGAGCAGCGGTTCCCAGTGCAAGTGGGGGTGGCACCCCTGGTGGTGCCACCCTAGATGGGTCACCTGGACGCCCCCTATCCCCCCCTAGTTGCGGCCCTGCCCACTCCTGACAATGGATAGGGGTTCTCCTGACATCCCGAGCTTTCTCACTCTCCACAGACTTAGACTCCCTCCAGTCCCCTGGACTCTCTAGTCAGATTTCTCAGTCTCCCCAGACTTGCACAGCTCTCTTGACTTTCCCAGTCAAGGAATCCCCCTAACATGGGGCGTTGTCTCCCAAGTAAATCACCTCTCCTGGCTGGAGAACACCTCTATCTCCAACCAAAGGCTCTGTCTCCAAATGGGAGCCTTGAGCTATGGTCAGGCCTGGCTTATACGGAATCTGCACACCTGTGAACTCACATGGCCTGCAGGTCTCCAGCAAGACCTGTTGTGGAATTATTTCTGATTGGGACCCTAAAACAGAAGTTAACCACTTCAATACAGAGCATTTACACACCCTGCCTGCCCAGACTTTTTAGCTTTTAGCGCTCTCACACTTTGAATGCCAATTACTCAGTCATGCAACACTGTACCCAAACAAAGTTTTTACAATTTTTTAATACAAATAGATCTTTCTTTTGGTGGCATTTAATTACCACTGGGTTTTTTATTTTTTGCGACATAAGTGAAAAAAGAGTGAAAATTTTGAAAAAAAACACCACTTTTTTTTAGTTTCTATGATAATATTTTGCAAATAAGTAATTTTTGTTCATAAATTTGGGCCAAAATTTATATTGCTACATCTCTTTGGTAAAATAACCCAAATTAGTGGATATTATTTAGTCTCTGTGAAAGTTAGAGTCTACAAGCTATTGTGCAAATCATTGAAAATTGATCATACCCGATGCACTGATGGCCGATCTCATTTCTTGAGGCTCTGAAATGTCAGGAAAGTACAAATACCCCCCAAATGACCCCTTTTTGAAAAGTAGACAGTCAAAGGTATTTAGTAAGAGGCATGGTGAGTTTTTTTAAGTTAATTACAGTAAAGTAAAGTAATTTTTTCCCACAATTCTTGGGAAAATTAAGACAAGTTATTTCTCACACACAGCATATGCAAACTTCCAATTACACCCCAAAATACGAAAAAAGGAAGACACATATAAAAGAGACAAGAAAGGCTGCGCACCCCCGAATTGGATTAAAGAAAAATAATTTTCCCCATGGGGCTTTAAAACAGCAATGCACATAATGAAAGGAAGTTCTTAATGGATGTATAAAAAGTTTTATCCAATATCATGGTTTGAAGTACAGTATAGAAAATCATCTGGTACAGTAACACACATCTTATTCCCCGGTGCAGTAACACACACATATTAATACACATAATTAGGTTACATAATGTTACATAAATAGCAAGCCCCGACGCGTTTCGACCTGTATATGGTCTCTTCAGGGGGACAGTTGGATCTAAAAAAGAATTACATAAATTAAATTCAAATAGATAAATATATATATTATTGTGCATCACTTGGATTAAACCAAGATAATGAGTCTTTACCGCTAAATGGTGGAATGGGTGTTCTCTAGTCCAGGATATGTGCTGAGGGCCAATGGAAACACCGGAGGGCTCGGGGGGCCACCCTCACTCTCCCAGGAGAGCCAGCCTCAAGGGGCTTACAAGGAGCCACACTTAGCGCGCCCCCCGGGAGGGGGGGGGAGGGGAGATGAGGGGGAGGAGCCCACACCTGCAACAGAAACCCAAGAATAGCCATGTATTAGTTAGAGGAAGTTTGATAATTAATTTGGTAATGTACTGAGTGTTTCCAATTTGTCTATGTGGAGACTGGCGTTGGATAGGATTTTTACTATGTAAATATATTGAAATGTTAATTCCATTCTATAAATGTAATCGATAAGATTTAATGATCGTGTGATCCAACAATGCAGTGGTATGGTAGGTCTATTATACTATTGTAATGGATAGTTAAATAAGAAGGATAGAATGGGTGAAAAAGAGGGGAAAAGATGTGTGTGTAAAAAAAAAACGAAAAAAAAAAAAACACAGCAACAACGATGGCCTAAATGGAGAGGAGTGCATTATGTGATGGAGAATGGTGTGAATGAGGTGGTGCATGGTGTGATAACATGACATGGTGCTTACTTGGTGCCTACTATGTGAAAACAAAAATGAAAAGTAAACTAAAAAAAGTCTAAAAGTAAGTGAAAAGCCAATCAAAATGTGAAAGTGTGTATGTAGGGTGGTGGAAAGTGCTGTGTGGAATGAAGGTGAAATAACAAAAAGTTTACCTTATCAGTTGTATAAATCGTGTAGGCTGGAGGTAATGTTGGACTTGTTGATGGGTTCAATGTGATAAGCTTGGTGGCGATCATGCAAAAATAAGGGCTCTAGTGTAGAAAGAACCTGGCAGCAGTAGCATTCATCCTGGCCTGTAGGAGATCATGATCTGATTATCAGGCCTCCAGTCTCCCTTTATATCCAAATTCAGGCAAATGGGATAATCATGTGCAGGTGCAAACCCCCCACCCACACCGCCCCCAAGAAAAAAAAAAAAAAAAAAAAAAACCCGGAGGGATTGGCGCTGGAACCGCTGATGAAGCGGCCCCTGTGTGGCTCCCTCGGCGTCCCGGAAGGCCAACAGGCCCCGACCACTGTCGTCATCTCCGCCGCAATGCGCGTGACGTCATGACGTTGTGCGCAAGCCGGGCCCTTACAGGCATGCGCACTCCGCCAAACGTCCGGAGATGAACACGGGACGCCGCCGGCAGGATAGAGCTCACCTTAACTGCAGTGGTGAGCAAAAAAGGGGGCACGCAAAGGAATTCGCATGCCCCCCCTTTTCCTGCCGGGAAGCCGCGAGGGGTCAGACTCACCCCAAGGAGGGAGAGGAGGCACCACCAACACCCGCCAGTCCAAAAAACAGCCCTCAAAACAAAAACAAAAATACTGGGGATGGTGTCAGTAGGACATGAATGACTGACTTCATGGGATCACCAACATAGCACACAGCAAATGTTGATGGTCTGGTATGTTTTTTGTTTATTTTTGCATTTTTAACATTTTTAACATTTTTTACATGGGCTGTGTGTTGGTACCAGGTCCCTACGTTCCTGCATCTATTTATGTAACATTATGTAACCTAATTATGTGTATTAATATGTGTGTGTTACTGCACTGGGGAATAAGATGTGTGTTACTGTACCAGATGATTTTCTATACTGTACTTCAAACCATGATATTGGATAAAACTTTTTATACATCCATTAAGAACTTCCTTTCATTATGTGCATTGCTGTTTTAAAGCCCCATGGGGAAAATTATTTTTCTTTACACCCCAAAATACATTCTGCTACTCCTCCCGAGTATGGCGATACCACATGTGTGTGAGTTTTACACAGCCTGGCCACACAGAGAGGTCCAACATGCAGGGAGCACCATCAGGAGTTCTAGGAGCGTAAATTACACCTCTAATTTCCGACCTATTACATTTATGAAGGCCCTGGAGCACCAGGACAGTGGAATTACCCACAAAATTACCCCATTTTGAAAAGCAAACACCCCAACATCTATTCGAAGAGGCATAATGAGTCTTTTGAATGGTTCATTTTTTTCCACAAGTCTTCGGAATACGTAAAAAGAAAATTAAAACGTATTTTTTTTTTTACACAAAGTGGTCAGTTTATAAGATATTTCTAACTTAAAGCATGTATATAGAAAAAATGACACCCCAAAATACATTATGCTACTCCTCCTGAGTATGATGATACCACATGTGTGTGACTTTTACACAACCTGGCCACATACAGAGGCCCAACATGCACGGAGTACCGTCAGGCGTTCTAGGAGCATAAATCACACTTCTAATTTCCTAATGACCTATTACACTTTTGAAGGTCCTTGAGCACCAGGACAGTGGAATTACCCACAAAATGACCCCATTTTGGAAAGCAAACACCCCAACTTATATTCTATGAGGCATGGGCTGCAGATAGGTACTCGGGTACTCTGATGGACTGGAGACAGGTACTTGGTTACTCTAAAGGGGCTGATGACAGGTACTCGGTTAATCTGATGGGCTGATGACAGGTACTCGGGTACTCTGATGGGCTGGTGACAGGTACTCAGGCACTCTGATGGGCTGGTGACAGGTACGCGGGTACTCTTATGGGCTACTGACAGGAGCTCGGGTACTCTGATGGCCTGGTGACAGGTACTCGGCTACTCTTATGGCCTGGTGACAGATACTCGGGTACTCTGATGGGCTACAGATAGGTACTCGGGTACTCCTCTGATGGGCTGGTGACTGGTACTCGGGTACTCAGATGGGCTGTGACAGGTACTCAGGTACTCAGATGGGCTGTGACAGGTACTGAGATGAACTGTGACAGGTACTCAGATGAACTGTGACAGATACTCAGATGGACTGTGACAGGTACTAAGGTACTCAGATGAACCGTGACAGATACTTAGATGGGCTGTGACAGGTGCTCAGGTACTCATGTACTCAGATGAACTGTGACAGGTATTAGGTACTCGGGTACTCAGATGGACTGTGACAGGTACTCAGATGGACTGTGACAGGTACTCAGGTACTCAGATGAACTGTGACAGGTACTCAGGTACTCAGATGAACTGTGACAGAAACTCAGGTACTCAGATGGGCTGTGACAGGTGCTCAGGTACTCAGGTACTTAGATGAACTGTGACATGTACTCAGGTACTCTGATGGACTGTGACAGGTACTCAGATGGACTGTGACAGGTACTCAGGTACTCAGATGGACTGTGACAGGTACTCAGGTACTCGGTACTCAGATGGACTGTGACAGGTACTCAGGTACTCAGATGGACTGTGATAGGTACTTGGGTTACTCAGATGAACTGTGACAGGTACTCAGGTACTCAGATGGACTGTGACAGGTACTCAGGTACTTAGATGGCCTGTGACAGGTACTCAGGTGCTCAAATGAACTGTGACAGTTACTGAGGTACTTGGGTACTCAGATGAAATGTGACAGGTACTCAGATGAACTGTGACAGGTACTCAGGTACTCAGATGAACTGTGACAGGTACTCAGGTACTTGGGTACTCATATGGACTGTAACAGGTACTTTGATGGGTGGTGACAGGTACTTTGATGGCTGGTGACAGGTCCTCTTTATTAGGGGGGGGCAATCAGTGTGATTGGTGTACACTGTAAGCGGTAACGAGATGTTACCATAATCTCCTTCTCACACACAATCGGTGTGTGAGGAGGAGAAACCGGTAACGAGATTATCTCGTTACCGCCGTTTGTTGACATTCTGTGACCGTCTGTGATTGGACACAGCCGGTCACGTGGTAAAGAGCCAATTTCATTGGCTCTTTACTGCAATTGGTGTTGGGCTGTGTCAGGGTGACAAGCCTCGTCTTCGATCACCGTTCTGCACACGCCCTAGGGTCGTGCATGAGTGCGGTGCACGTGGACAGTACATGTGACCGGCTGTGATTGGACACAGCCGGTCACGTGGTAAAGAGACATTTTTCTTTGGCTCTTTACACGGATCTGGGATGGACTGTATCCGAGGGACACACCTCATCCCCGATTACCAAGCTGCGGGCCCCCGGGGGCATGCAGGAGTGGCGAGAAGCCGAGGACGTCATATGACGCCCACCCAGGATGGGAGATACCATCTGCGGACGTCATATGACTATGGCCCGGTATTGAAGTGGTTAATACTGCAGTTGCAGGAACAGATTCACAGAACGCAATCACTGTGTTTAAAATGTCCGTTCAGTGCCAAAATGTATTATTACATGTTAATTTATACATAGATAAGAAAGGGGTGGTGTGAGATGTTATTAAAAACTAACAAATTGAAATGTATTATTAAAAGCTAGCGAATAGAACAATTACAAAAGTAAAACCTTGAGAGGGGAGGGGGGAAGTAGAGACAGAGAGAGCTTCTAGCAGAAGATGTGTCTGTGTGTTAGGTGAAGGTTACAGAAGACATTTCAACAGTGCAAACAAAATGCAGTCTCTTGTGCTTAAATGAACAATATGAACAATGAACAATGTGAATGTCCATGTCATTTCCCTCCTTTTGTTAATTTGACATCATTCTTTTTCGCGTTACATTCAGCCGATTGCTGGTAACTCCTGTTACATTGGCGCAGAGTGACGGTGTCCTGTTCAGCCCTCACCTTGTTTTCTCACAATAATGAGTTCATCAGGGCTGGTGGACCATTTGTTGCTACAGCGGATAGTCACACAGAGGCATAGCCTGATGAGGAAGTAATACAACAAATATGAGAAATAGGAACATCACAATGTAAGCGCCTAGTTTCTGTAACCATGTTGCTATGCCATATAAAAAGTCACCAAAACCTCCTAAACCCTTAAAGGAGTTCCATCCATCTTTAGCAATATCTCTGGCCTTATTCTGTAGTTCTCTTATCTTAGCAATATGCCCTTTAATAATGTCCTCATTATCAGAAATGTATATACAACAGTCAGTGTAAAATACCTTACACATCCCACCTTGAGCTTCAGTGAGATAATTTAGTGTTAGAGCCCTTTCACACTGGGGCGGGGGGGTGGCGTCGGCAAAACGCCGCTATTGTTAGCGGCGTTTTACCGTCGGTATGCGGCCGCTAGCGGGGCAGTTTTACCCCCCACTAGCGGCCGAGAAAGGGTTAAATACCACCGCAAAGAGCCTCTGCAGAGGCGCTTTGCCGGCGGTATAGCCACGCCGTCCCATTGATTTCAATGGGCAGGAGCGGTAAAGGAGCGGTATACACACCGCTCCTTCACCGCTGCGAAGATGCTGCTGGCAGGACTTTTTTTACCGTCCTTCCAGCGCATCGCTCCAGTGGGAAAATGTGCGATCGGAGCGTGTTGTTGGAAAATCCGACCGTGTGTGGGCTCCATCGGACTTTTTCCATCGGATTTTCCGACACACAAAGTTTGAGAGCAGGCTATAAAATTTTCCGACAACAAAATCCGATCGCGTCAATTCCGACCGTGTGTGGACAATTCCGACGCACAAAGTGCCACGCATGCTCAGAAGAAATTCCGAGACGGAACAGCTCGGTCTGGTAAAATTAGTGTTCGGAATGGATAGAGCACTTTCGTCAGGCTGCAATGTTTAAAATTGTTTAATACAGCGCACTCTCTTCTTCTTTATAATGCTAGAAGAATGAAGTTGTTTTGCTGCTCATATTCACACAGACTTCTCACAAACGTATTTCTTTATTATTTATCGTGATTCCCTGAATATATTTTGATTTGTCACATCTGACAAATTTTTTTTTTGTTTTTTTTATTTTTGTTTTATATTTTTTTCAAGGCTGATGTTTTTTTTTTTTTTACTCCAGAATATTTTTGTGTGTGTTTTGTGTGTCAAGTTACCACAACACCATTATTATCTTGTATTATTTAATCTCAAGGAGGTTGTTTGGTGTTGGTATCTCTTGTTAATTTCACATTGTATTTTGGAAATGTACCTGAATCTTCACAAACAAACTGTCCTTTTTGAAGGGAAACACACATAGGCGAGTATAATTGAAACAAAAATTCCTTTATTAAGGGCTCAGAACCAAACAAAGAGGGAGGCAACGCTGGATAAACATCATAAATTGGCGAAGCCTTGAACCCCCAGGGCAGACATCAATTCTTTGACAGCAAAATTGGTGGCCTGAGGAGTCCTTATCTAAGGGAGTGCAGTCTGGTCCAGAAGTCCCAGAGATCCGGAAAGCAGCAGATGACATGTATGTTCCCAGGCTGTGGTACTACAAGAGGCTGCATATTTTGCCAGACCAGACTGAACCCAGGGCCATCACTCTCTGGTCTTCCTTCCACGCTGTAGCTCTGGTGTTGGAGATGTGGCAGGAGGAGGAGTAGGACCTGGAGGAGGAGGAGGAGGAGGAGGACCTGGAGGAGGATGAGGAGGAGAACTATGTGTGACGTCACAAATGTGGGTTGCACATGTGATTTGGCCCCTCAACCCCTTATTTAGAGCTTCCAAAATTAAGAACTCACACAGGAGTCATTGGCCCTCCTCCATCTGCATCATTTTGCATGCAGTTAGGCCAGCAAAGTCCTCCTCCACACTGTGGGGTGTTCTGAGGGCCTCTGTAGCCTTCCAAAATAGGCCTATGGCAGCCTCCTCCAGGTTACTCCTCTTCCTGCCACTTTGTCTTTGAAGGCGGAGGGTAGGGACCTGGATATCAGGCAACCTGCTTGGCCCGGCCACCTCCTGGCTGAGACTTTCCTGTGTATGAAAAAGGGACATGGTTTTAGTTTTTGCTTCATCAATCACAATCATAAATTAGTACTCCTAACTAACATCTATTTAACATCATTGATTGGACAACCAGCAATATTTAGAAGAATGCTATACCTGGCTCAATCTGGGCTCCTCCACATGTTGCTGCCTGGAAGGCCCAGGTTGGACATCAGAAGCCTCAGCTGGGGGGGGGGGGGGAGCAAGGAAGGAAGAGTGGAGAGTGCTGGCCTGGGTTCAGTCTGACCTGCCAGAAAATGTAGTCTGTCATACTACCACAGCCTGGGGACATAAATGTCATCTGGAGTTCCTGATCTCTGGGAATCCTGGACCTGCTTGTACTCCCTTAGATATGTACTTCTCAGGCCACCAATTAGGATCTTCAAATAGATGATGTCTGCCGTGGGGATTACCGACTTCACAAATTGCAGCAATTTATCCAGCGCTGCCTTCCTCTTTGTTTGGTTCTTATATTCAGGGTGGTTTATCTGCCATAGACAAGGCAGCTCCCTGAACATATCTATGAAGATTGCCATAAAGTCCTGAACCTTCAAGATATCCATTTTCACTGCAAGACACAACACAAGACAAACCCTAATGTCAGCCTAAAGTCTTCTAAAGTTGTGCAAATACAGGCCTCAATCTAGAAGCAGTATCGGCCCAATGTTAAATGTTACCTTCGCTATCACGATCGGCGCCTCCGTTACTCCTTCCTCCGCTCACAGATCGTACGTACTACGCACGCGTGTTACGCTTTATACATACTGCGCATGCGTGAAACTCCGCCCGCCCCTGATGTTCTTTCTAGTCTATTCCCCACCCCTTCTCATTCCGCGCAGTGGGGAAGAGCACATGGCGGAGACACAGCAGGTGTCAGATAATTACACCAACGAGGAGGAGGAGGAGGAGGAAAGCCCGGAGCCTGAAACGTCTCGATCCAGAAAGAGACGATTTAAGGCATCAAATATGTCCTTTGGGGAAATGTTGGAGATGGTCGACATCCTGAAGAAAGACGACTATGACGGGAAGTATGGACCTTACCCCAACCCCAATGTCAGAAAGGCCAAGATCATGGCGAATGTGGTCAAGAGTCTGCACCAGAATTTCGGGGTACGATGATCGAAAGATCAGCTCAGGAAGCGGTGGTTGGACCTGAAATTAAGAGAGCATGAGCAGTACAGAAGGATCCGGAGAGTGCTGCAAAAAAGTAAGTAGTTGTCCTGTGTTCCTATTCTTTATGTTTATTACGTTTGTGCTGCTCCATGTGCTTTTCTTTACTGTTGTACAGTTTAAAATGGCAACTTTCATGTTCATGGGCACATTATTCGTTTGTATAAAACATTGTTCGTTCGGCCTAGAAAACACCATTGTTTTGGCCATATGCATTTGCCAACATTTTTTATGGCCTACTTGTCTGAAAATAATTTTTTTGTGTAGATGGGTTTGTAACTAGAATGAAATGCAAACTAGATTCTGTGTAAGCAGTTTTCACATCTGGACACAGGAGCACTAGTGTGGGACACCAGAACACCCTTTTTATTAGGGGGTCCACACAGGTGCTCTACTGTATACTATAGGGGTGTCTCCATCTGTGAAGCTTGTACTAAACAGGTAAAGTATTGAAGCTTGACAAAGGACAATAAAAATTCTACATCTTGGAACTCTGCCAAAACAGACAATTGTACCCCACTTCCAAGCAATGTTTCATATTCCTATTTATGCCATCAAATACCTGTGTGCTAAGTATACCAATTTTTTTTACATAAGGATAAAAGACTCGGAGGACACCCCTCATCCAAGGAGACCAGAGACCCCCCCACCTCATGAAGAAGTGGAAGTGGAGACCCACCCAAGCCAAGCAGAGCAGGAGGAGGAAGGCTATCTGCCATCACGGGAGATCAATGTATGTGTTTTGGGGGTGCAACCCCTTCCTCAATAATAAAGCAGCTGTGAGGAAGGGGTTGCACCCACAAAACACATCCCTTGATCCCCCGTGATGGCAGCTAGAACATGTTGACATTCGGCAATTTGTGTGCATCTTCAAAATTTGGCTTTTCTAGGGGTGACTTCACCCCATCTGAAAGCAATATCAAACACAGTTTCTAAATACTCATGTCTGATATTGCCTTCAAGTTCTACCAAATGTGAACTTTGTAAGTTCAAGATTTGTGTCTTTCTTGTTGGTTTTAAACATGCCTGTTTTATCTTAAATGGACATTTCTACTTTTTCTAATGTGACCCCAAAAATTGTTATACAACAAACATTTTGGTTTGTTTTAAAAACCTTTTCTAAATGCACATGTGATTGTGCTGGTAGTAAATAGATTGTTAATTAAGAATGTGTTAATTAAGAAACGCTCCAAAACTTTTGTTGTGCTCTAATTGGTGTTTTCTGTGACAATGGGTGTTATTTCCTAAGTTAACCACTTCACTACCCGGCCATAGTCAAATGACGTCCACAGATGGGATCTCTCATCCTGGGTGGACGTCATATGATGGCCTGGGCTTCCCGGCCGTCTGGGGGGCACGCGCCGCGTTGCTCGGGACCCGGTGCGTGTGCCCAGCGGCTGTGATGTCCGCCGGGCACCCGCAATTGCCCGTTAACCGGGCCGGACCGTGGATCTGTGTGTGTAAACACACAGATCCACGTCCTGTCAGTTGAGAGGAGACCGATCTGTGTTCCCAGTACAGAGGAACATCGATCGGTCTCCTCCCCTTGTACGTCCCCGCCCCCTACAGTTATAATCACTCCCCTAGGAAACATTTAACCCCTCATCTCCCCCTAGTGGTTAACCCCTTCCCTGCCTGTCACATTTATACTGTAATCAATGCAATTTTATAGCATTGATCGCTGTATAAATGTGAATGGTCCCAAAAATGTGTCAAAAGTGTCCGATGTGTCTGCCATAATGTCGCAGTCACGAAAAAAAATCGTGATCGCCGCTATTACTAGTAAAAAAAAAAAAAAATATATATATATTTTTTTAAATGCCATAAATCTATCCTATTTTTTGTAGATGCTATAACTTTTGCGCAAACCAATCAATATACGCTTATCGCAATTTTTTTAACCAAAAATATGTAGAAGAATACGTATCGGCCGAAACTGAGGAAAAAATTTTTTTTTTTTTTTTTTAAATTGGGATATTTATTATAGCAAAAAGTAAAAAATATTGTGTTTTTTTCAAAATTGTCGCTCTTCTTTTGTTTATAGCGCAAAAAATAAAAACCGCAGAGGTGATCAAATACCACCAAAAGAATGCTCTATTTGTGGGAAAAAAAGGACGTCAATTTTGTTTGGGTACAACATCGCACGACCGCGTAATTGTCATTTAAAATGCGACAGCGCTGAAAACTAAAAATTGGTCTGGGAAGGAAGGGGGTGAAAATGCCCTGTATTGAAGCGGTTAAAATCCACTTTGCACTACATGTGCAGTTTCAAGTGCACTTGTAGTGCAAAGTGTCTTTGCCTTTAGTAAATAACACCCAACAATACTTTGTAATGTTACACAGTCATGCCATTTTCAGGACTCACCACATTTCTGTCAGGGTCAGCTAAAAGAAACACAAGCAGTAAATGTCACCAAAGATTTTAGTAGTTAATTTTTTTTTATTTGAAAAAGGTTTCAGACATTGTCTGGCATACTGATAGCCCCCCCTACCCGCAAAGTATTCAAGGTATCTTAGATGGACATCACGGGTACTCAGGGGGGGCAAGCCAGGAGAAAAAAAATAAGATGCCATCATCTATCCAGACATTATATTTATCTCATTTATACACCAAATCAAAACATCCGTAAAAACCTCTAAACACCCACCAACCATCCCTCCCACTTCCACTTTCGTCCTACACAACTTCCATTCTGAGTTCCTCCAGATTCACCCATAACTTCCATATTTTTTCAAATTTTTTATGGTTACCCCTTTTCTTATAGATATATTTCTCTCTACTAATCACCTCCCTTACTTCTTTCATCCACTCTACTATCGTCGGGGGATCTTTTCTCTGCCAATTCCGAGCAATTAGTTTTTACCCTGAAACAAACATCTGATTATTGCGCTCTGTGTATCCCTCAAGATCTCTTGTTCCTCCATCAAGCCCAATAAGCATGTCCTGACCTCCATGCCCAGCGATGTCCCAAACACAGAGTTGATTTTATCCACAATACCCCTCCAATATCTATACAGCTTGGGACATCGCCAGAACATGTGCACCAAATCTCCTCTTCCTCCTCTACATCTTTGGCACTTCGCATCAGGCTTCTTACGGATCCTGAACAGCTTCAATGGTGTATATGTCCTATATGTCATATATAGATGAGAAACTATCTGTGAGGGAGAGAGGGAGATCCTGGGCCCTAATGCCAGAACATACTCCCATTGGCTATCCGACAGTGGCCCAACATCTCCCTCCCATTTAATCCTATTTTTAGTTTCCACCATACTCTCCTGACCTGATACATTCAAACTTCCATATATATCAGAAATTAGTCCTTTTGTAGAGTTAGCATTAACTAACTTAATCAGGGAGGTCATATCACACCACACTGGTTCCTTCCCACTAAATTGTGCTTCTAAGGCATGCCTAATTTGCATATACCTATAGAATGATCGATTAGGAATCGCATATTCTTCCACTAACTCCTGGAATGATTTTAGTCTCCCCGCCTTATATAGCTGTGACAGATAGTGAATGCCCTGACGATCCCACTGTTCAATAATCCCCATTTTTTTAAGTTCATTAAGATTGATGTTATCCCATAATGGTGAAAAGCCAATTATTTTTTTAACATATGCCCAGCCCTTGTCCATCATCCGAGTGGTGGGGCACTTGGTACTGAAGGAGTCCGCCTCCAACGCTTCTACTACTGTATCATGATTGGTATCATTCAGTAGTACATTACACCCTGCTACCTTGTTCACTGGCCTATTACTGCCCCCCACATGTTGCATTTAAGATGCTAGGAAGTAGCATCGAGGGTCCGGCACTCCCATCCCACCCTTCTCTCCCGGCCGTCGCAGCACCTGCAAGCTGATCCTTGCCACCCCGTTTTTCCATATTAACTCTCTGAACACGCTGTCCATTTTATTAAACCAATGCTTAGGAATCCACACTGGAGAGTTATGTAATATTTATAAAATTTGTGGCAGCAAGACTATCTTGATTAAATTGCAGCGCCCGGCGACCGAGAGAGGCAACCGACCCCAAATCCGTCATTACTGTTTTAATTTTTTCATAAGTGGGACCAAGTTTCCAGTTATGTATTGCCCTGGATCTCTTGAGATGGTGATACCCAGATATTTCATTTGGCTTACTACTTTAATTTGGGGTGTTTGATATGGGAGTGACTCTGTGAGAGGGTCTATTGGCAAAATTACTGATTTCTCCCAATTAATTGTTAGCTCAGAGAAATGGCCGAATTCCTCAACTATACCCATGGCTGTCTTCAAGGAATCCTGTGTGTCCCCCAGAAATAATAAAATGTCATCCGCATACATAGCGATTTTCTCTTCTCCCCTCCTTCTTTTAAAGCCCTGCACCCCCTGAGTAGTCCTTAACGCAATAGCCAAAGGCTCCATTGCTAGGGCAAAAAGCAGGGGCGAGAAAGGGCACTCCTGCCTCCTTCCCCTTCTTAATTGAAACCACTCTGAGCACTCACCGTTGACTCTAACCTTGGCTCTTGGGCTGTCATATAATAGGCTCAGCCAGTGGACAAAGTTAGAGCCAAATTGAAATTCAGCTAGTACCTTCCACATATAGTGCCATTCCAAACAATCAAATGCTTTGGCTGCATCTAATGAGAGGAGGGCTCTCTTACTGCTGTTTTCTATGGGTAATTGCATATTTAAATACACTCGTCTTATGTTCGTACTTGTAGATCTATCTGGGATAAACCCGGTTTGGTCTATATGTATTAATTTAGAACTTTTTCACTCTTTGTTATGTTGCAGCCATTTGCTAAAATCATTTAAGTTCATCTTTTCCCTCATTAATGTACACAGAGCACCCCATATTGACAGAAAAACACAGAATTGTTGACATTTTTGCAGATTTATTAAAAAAGAAAAACTGAAATATCACATGGTCCTAAGTATTCAGACCCTTTTCTCAGTATTTAGTAGAAGAACCCTTTTGATCTAATACAGCCACGAGTCTTTTTGGGAAAGATGCAACAAGTTTTTCACACCTGGATTTGGGGATCCTCCTTGCAGATCCTCTCCAGTTCTGTCAGGTTGGATGGTAAACGTTGGTGGATAGCCATTTTTAGGTCTCTCCAGAGATGCTCAATTGGGTTTAAGTCAGGGCTCTGGCTGGGCCATTCAAGAACAGTCACAGAGTTGTTGTGAAGCCACTCCTTTGTTATTTTAGCTGTGTGCTTAGAGTCATTGTCTTGTTGGAAGGTAAACCTTCGGCCCAGTCTGAGGTCCTGAGCTCTCTGGAGAAGGTTTTCGTCCAGGATATCCCTGTACTTGGCTGCATTCATCTTTCCATCGATTGCAACAAATCGTCCTGTCCCTGCAGCTGAAAAACACCCCCACAGCATGATGCTGCCACCACCATGCTTCACTGTTGGGACTGTATTGGACAGGTGATGAGCAGTGTCTGGTTTTCTCCACACATACCGCTTAGAATTAAGGCCAAAAAGTTCTATCTTGGTCTCATCTCTCATCGGACCAAAGAATCTTATTTCTCACCATCTTGGAGTCCTTCACTTGTTTTTTAGCAAACTCCATGCGGGCTTTCATGTGTCTTGCACTGAGGAGAGCCTTCCGTCTGACCACTCTGCCATAAACCCCGACTGGTGGAGGGCTGCAGTGATGGTTGACTTTCTACAACCTTCTCCCATCTAATGACTGCATCTCTGGAGCTCAGCCACAGTGATCTTTGGGTTCTTCTTTACCTCTCTCGCCAAGGCTCTTTTCTCCCAGATAGCTCAGTTTAGCCGGACGGCCAGCTCTAGGAAGGGTTCTGGTCATCCCAAACATCTTCCATTTAAGGATTATGGAGGCCACTGTGCTCTTAGGAACCTTAAGTGCATCAGAATTTTTTTGTAACCTTGGCCAGATCTGTGCCTTGCCACAATTCTGTCTCTGAGCTCTTCAGGCAGTTCCTTTGACCTCATAATTCTCATTTGCTCTGACATGCACTGTGAGCTGTAAGGTCTTATATAGACAGGTGTGCGGTTTTCCTAATCGAGTCCAATCAGTATAATCAAACACAGCTGGACTCAAATGAAGGTGTAGAACCATCTCAAGGATGATCAGAAGAAGTGGACAGCACCTGAATTAAATATATGAGTGTCACAGCAAAGGGTCTGAATGCTTAAGACCATGTGATATTTCAGTTTTTCATTTTTAATAAATCTGCAAAAATGTCAACAATTCAATGTTTTTCTGTCAATATGGGGTGCTGTGTGTACATTAATGAGGAAAAAATGAACTTAAATGATTTTAGCAAATGGCTGCAATATAACAAAGAGTGAAAAATTTAAGGGGGTCTGAATACTTTCTGTCCCCACTGTATATAATATAACCCTCTACGTATGGATGGTATACCTGCTCCTAAAAAACTGGAAGCAATAACATGGAATCTCAGGTAACCGATATGTTCACATATTGGGAACTGTGGGTAATTTGTACTATAAAAGGTTCTTTCTTTTTCGTACATCATGGGACACAGAGCCACAGTATTTACTGAATGGGTTATATAGGCACCACTAGGTGATGGACACTGGCACACCCTAGACAGGAAGTTTAGCCTCCTATATAACCCCTCCCCTTACTGGGAGTACCTCAGTTTTTTTGGCAGTGTCTTAGGTGTTGGTCACGAGTAAAGATGTGCTGTCCTGAGCTGCACTGGAGAAATCTTTGCTGGGGCAGGCCATGCAACCGGATCCATTTAAAGTGCCTTTTGCAGGCCGAATTGAATGGTACCCGGGCCTCGTGTCTGAAGAAACAAGGTTTTGCCTTTAACGCTTCTCTTTTTAGAGAGCTGGACCCCGGGATCCAGTATTTGTTTTTTTCAGCCAAATTTTCCTGGCAGGGTGCTTTACAGGCCCAGGAGTGTGGATCCCCGATAACAAGGGGCCCCGGTTCCTGAAGGTTTTTTAACAGAGCCCACTGTGTGCGGTGAAGATTGGGTCTTTTATTACAGAACCCTGCAGCTGGATAAGGTAAGGGAAATTCCTAAGGAATTTTTCTAATTCTTGTGGGTTTTCTCCTTTAAGTAAATGTTGCTATGCCTAAAGTCGCCACCGGGGGTTGTCAAGAGCATATACCTGATTCCATGCTTGTCAGTCTCGTCTCTGTGTCACAAGCCACACGCTTCCTCCGAGCCCATGCTCCAGGTAGAATGTGGGAAGGGGGGGTTTTTCTTTTCAGGAATGTCCCCCCACACCTTCCTTCAGGCTAGAGGCTCTTCATCCACCGGCCCTCCTCTCTCCTCCGCCCAGCCCCCCCTCCATGTGCGATCTGATCCAATCGGAGCCCTCGGCTTGCGCGGGAAAAGCGGTCTTTTTAAAAAAAAGACGGGGGCGGAAGGAGTGGTCGGAGGACAGGGGGCAGAGCATTAGCGCGATGTTGGCATGGTTTAATGCCCACAACGTGGGCTATACAAGGCTATAAAAGTGCACTCTTTTGCAGGTGCACACAGCTCAAGGAGGGACACAGAGCAGATGGATGGTATGTGAGTGTGAGTGACACAGGCATTCCCAGGCAACATTTACTTAGCATCAGACTGAGCCTTGATAGCAGCG
Source organism: Aquarana catesbeiana (assembly GCF_042186555.1). Lineage (NCBI taxonomy): Eukaryota > Metazoa > Chordata > Amphibia > Anura > Ranidae > Aquarana > Aquarana catesbeiana. The sequence continues at coordinate 158,867,239 of NC_133328.1, read as the reverse complement.
GCAGTTGCTGGACTATTTTGCTCAGCAGTGGGTGCATTTCTGGTAGTACCTCTGCATTTGTGCTTGCCACTATGGGCAGAAGGGGAGGTACACATACCCTGAGAAATAGGGGCTCACAGAGATCTCCCTCAGGCTCTGAGGACCCCCCTCTGCAACACCATCTCCCCCTGAAAGACCTAGGGAGGTTGGTCAGAGTGAGCCATCGGGGTCAGGGGCTGCAACTGCTTCTGGCATTTCAGCCCCTGTATATATTACTCAGGAGGTTTTTTCCTAAACTATAGGTGGATTAGAGGAAAGATTAATGGCCTTAATTGCATCTTCACAAAATGGATGAAAACACATTAGGTCCCCTTCTACCACCCAGGACCCTCAAACAGAGGAACTCTGGGAACGGGGAGACAAATCGCCCTCAGAGGACCAGGATGAGACTGATGACTCCTCTTCTGAGGAATCAAGTGGGGAAGGACCCTCTTCAGCTTCACAGGCTGAGAAATTGCTGGTGCAATCTCTTACTGAAATGCTCCACATTTAAGTTACCCGTAACTGAGTTGGTTGAAAAGCCCACATCTTGTTTGGGTTCACTGAAGCCTCCTCAAGCTGCGCATGCCTTTCCTGTTCATTTCTTGCTGGAAAAGCTTATTTATTCTGAGTGGGATCACCCAGATAAACATGTTTTCCCTCCTAAAAGGTTTTCAACACTTTATCCTATGGAGGAAAAATTCACAAAGATGTGAGATATACCAGCAATTGATGCCGCTGTATCCTCTGTGGATAAAAGTTGGACTTGTCCTGTTGACAACGCTCAAATGCTTATGGATCCAACTGATAAAAAAATGGAATTCCTGTTAAAAAATATTTTTTCCTTAGCAGGTTCAGTAGCTCAACCTGCAGTGACAGCAATAGGGGTATGTCAATCCTTGAGAGATCACTTGAAGCAGGTGCTCAAGGTTTTCCCTGAACAGCAGGAGTTAGCCAACCTGCCAGAGGCTTTGTGTTTTGCAGTTGACGCAATCAGAGATTCTATCCAGACCTCTCGCCTTACGCTTGGGTTGGCACATATGCGTAGCATCTGATGGTTGAAAAATTGGTCAGCCGAAACGCCATGCAAAAAGTTCCTGGGTGGGGGGGGCGTGGCCTGATGCATGGAGGAGTAAGTCGCTCTCTTCTGGAGCTCCCGCACACGCCGGCTCAATTGCGGCTCTCAGCGCTTCCCAGCACTGCCATCCAGGTCTGTTATGGGGAGGAAGGGTGGGGGAGACAGACACCGAACCCCCGATCCACACCCAGAAGGGGACATAGACCGGTTCTTCACGCATTTGGGTCACAATCGCTCCGGCCCCCCCTCGTCCAAGATGGCGCCTGCCCGGACCTCTGGCACACACGCTGCCACACAGGGAGCTGCCTCACAGCGCTCCACGCCACACATGAAAACAAGGCAAAGGCCCCGATCTCCCCCTGAAGCAGGATCCACCCGGTCAGCCTGCCATTCCCCTGAATCCCACAGATCCTACTCCGGATGGGACATGGAAGCATATATCAAAGCTCTCCCCACCAGACGTGATTTTGAGGCTTACGTGCAACGCTTAGAGCGTTCCTACAAACAGGAGATGTCTGAGCTATGCAGAGATATCACTAACAGAATTGAGAAGGTAGAACATAACATGGAGGAGACTGCATCCCCTTTGCAAACGCATGACACTCTTTTGCATGAGCATACCCTTCAGATTCAGCAATTGATGTACCATCAGGACGACCAGGAAAACAGGGCCAGACGTAACAACATACGCATACACGGATCTTCCTGAATCGGTTGAAACCAAAGATCTAGCACCGGCAGTTACCGCCATCTTTAATGACTTGCTTCAGAAAGACAAGGATGACCTACTGGAGCTCGACCGGGTTCACAGAGCTCTCGGCCCTAAAAACCTGAATCTAGAGCACCCCAGAGATGTGATCTGTAGAGTACATTTCTACGCGGTCAAAGACGCCATCATGCAAGCTGCACGTGCTCAATCAGCCATATACTTTAACGAAACCCCAGTGTCTCTCCTCCCTGATATATATAAATTGACTCTGGACATGCGGCGGGCTCTGAAACCCCTTACCGGAGCCCTTCAAGCTAAACAGATCAAGTACCGCTGGGGTTTCCCCTTTAACTTGTTTGCATCTCATGAAGGAAAATCTGCGACGTTCCGCACGCTAGGCGACCTACCAAAGTTCCTTGGAACTTTTGAACTGCCACAGATTTCCATCCCTGATTGGCCCCTTCATGCTACCACTTCGGGCTTCAAAGCTGCACCAGGTTGGCAGAAACGATCAAAGAAGAACAAACAGTCCAAGTAGGACTTTTCCTCTGCGACCGATGGATGAACTCTTTTCTCTGAACCCTTGTCAATCTTTTCCCCCACAGGTTACTAGCCGGTGGTGTCATTCCCGGTTACAGTTTCATTGGAACACTTGAATACTAACCCAATATGTTTTACTTCCTTAATGCAGGATTTACGTTAAAGTTGTTGTTCCCTGATTTCTTTGACGCATGCTGTCCCGTTACCAGGCCACCATCCATCAAACCCCTACTCCCTCCCTATGCAATGTCTCATCCCTTCTCATCCCTCTCCACCCCCTTTCCTTCCCTCCCCCTTGTTGCTGGGAAAATGGCTCTGTATGCTGTACACTAATCCTGAAACCTTGAGGAGACATCCTCTTCTGGGATATCACTAGTACAGTGTCTTGCTTACACAGCTATGCGGAGCCCTGAGATGTTATATTTATTGTTACCAGTTTATGTTATTATCCAGGGTCATTATTTTTTGTTTTCTTTTTACTTTACTGCACGGCGTGTGCGGGCTCCCCCCTGTGCTGACCACTGTTCCCCCATTTAGGTCTTTCAGCACCCCTTGGGGTGTTAGCTGATACGTTGCTGACAACACTACTAGTAAGGCCCTTCCGGACTCTTTTTCTTCCTTCTTCTTCCTCCTTCCCGCTCTATTCTCTTCACCTCAGTTCCTTCTTTTTTCTCACCACTAGATGTTCTCCCTCTCCATCCCCAATTCCCCATACTCAGTTTCTGGAGACAGCGAGCCTCCCTTTTCTCTGTTTTTTTATGTCAGATAGAACAATTTTCCTATGGCATCAGAAACCGCCTTGAAAGTTTCCTCATTAAACTGTAGGGGTCTTAATGTTCCTGAGAAGAGACGGCAAATACTTTTTCACTTCCATAAATTGTGAACTCAAATCCTTCTCTTACAGGAAACCCATTTTAGATCAGATAAAATTCTGCAATTCCTTCATAAACAATATCCCGTTTGGTTTCACAGCACCAACCCCACAGCGAAATCTAAAGGGGTCTCTATAGCCTTCCACGCATCTTTTACCCCAGATGTCCTTGACACGTATACCGACCCGTTAGGCAGGTATATTTTTCTTAAACTGTCTTACATGAATGTCATATACACTGTTGTTAACGTGTATTCTCCTAACCAGAACCAACAACAATTCCTGTCTTCCGTGATCGCCCGTCTGAAAAGATTTGGTACAGTTAACACGATCCTGGGAGGGGACCTCAATGCCACCTTGATACCTCGTCTTGACTCCTCAACTGGTAAGTCCTCGATCTCCCCAACCTCCCTGACCAAAATTAGAACACTCCTGTCTGACTTATCTCTTGTTGATGTATGGCGGGTGCTACACCCCACCACCAAAGATTACACTTTTTACTCACCTGTACATGCCACTTACGGTAGACTGGACTATCTCTTCATCTCACAATCCCTATTAGATTTCTCACCGTCCGCATCTATTGGTATTACTCTTTGGTCTGACCACGCCCCTATTCACATGAGCTTGGGACGCACTCCTACACGCAACCGAAACTCATCTTGGAGATTGAATGACAATCTTTTAAATGACTTGGTATGCTCTCAGGATATAGCACAGACTACTAAACATTTTGTAGTAGACCATACCCATGATTCCACTAATCCATTCACGAAATGGGAAGCCCTTAAATGCGTGCTCAGGGGTAAATTTATGCAACACGGTTCCAGACTTAAGCGTGCACGTATTGCAGATACGACGCGTCTTCTCACCACCATTGCCAACCTAGAAGAATCACACAAACAAAATCCCATTTAATCGACTCTCCTGGATCTCACCAACGCTAGGAGAGACCTCTTGCGCATTTTTGTGGAGAGATCTCTCATAGCCAGGGACAAAGGCAGATTTATTTATTACTCTCAAGCCAATAGATGCGGCAGACATCTTGCATCTACCCTTCAGCCCCGTCAAGCTAGAAAGCCCATCCCTTTCATAAACTCTCCCACCAAAGGTAAAATCAGGCAGAATTCGGCTATTGCCGAAGAATTCCGCCAGTACTACTCAACATTATATAACCTCACCCCTCGGACTCAGTTATCTACACCTACATCGCCTGATTTATCCTCCTATATTCAGGAGACAGCACTTCCATCTCTCCCGATATCTGACTCGGAGGACCTGGAGGAATCTTTATCTGACACAGAATTCCTCTCTGCCATAAAAAACCTTAAGAACGGCAAGAGTCCAGGCCCTGATGGGTTCTCCTCTCTTCGCGCCACAACTGTCCCCTCTATTGGCGAAAGCTTTTAACGCATTGGATGGGACTGTTGCCCTCTCCACTTCTATACTCCAAGCCCAAATAGTAGTCATCCCTAAAGCTGGAAAAGACCCGTCCATCTGCTCCAACTATAGACAGATTTCTCTTTTAAATATAGATTTAAAGTTATATGCCAAAATACGTGCTAACCGTCTCTCCCCCCTGCTTCCGACCTTAATACACAAGGATCAGGTTGGTTTTGTTCCTGGTTGAGAGGCCAGGGACAACACCACCAAGACCATTCATTTAATCACTTTTGCACAACATCACAGTCTACCAACCTGCCTCCTCTCTTGTGATGTGGAGAAGGCCTTTGATAGGGTCAGTTGGTCTTTCCTTCAATCCACACTCTCTCAAATAGGTCTAGGCCCGAAAATGTTGACATGTTATATGGCACTCTACTCTACACCCTCTGCCACGGTCCTAGTTAATGGTACCCAATCTCGTAACTTTACGATCGCTAATGGCACCAGACAGGGCTGTCCTCTCTCCCCTCTCCTGTTTGCTCTAGTGATTGAACACCTCGCTCAAGCTATTAGATCGAATCCTAACATACAGGGCATCCGGACCCCCTCATCTCATTGTAAACTATCTCTTTATGCAGATGACTTACTCCTGTACGTAACCGAACCTCATACTTCCATACCCTCAGTACTGGCAGAGATAGATAGATTCGGTCGTTTTAGCAATTATAAGTTAAACATTTTCAAAACGGAGGCCCTAAACATATCTTTACCACAATCCACACTGTCAACCCTCCAATCTAACTTTTCACTTCAATGGCAACCGCATTCCATTTCCTACCTAGGTACGGCTATACCGAAAAACGCCTCAGATATTTACGCCCTGAACTTTAGCCCTCTCCTCCAAAAACTTGGACACTTAACGGAAGAACAAATGGATTTAGCTGTGTCCTGGGTAGGTCGTATTAATGCACTAAAAATGGATATCCTCCCCAAACTCCTATACTTATTTCAAGCCCTCCCCATAGCCCTCCCCCCAACTTTTTTCCGCTCCCTCCGATCAATGGCTATCCGCTTCGTCTGGAAGGGTAGCCACCCGAGGCTGAGACATAAACTTTTATGCTCTCCTGTTACAAAAGGTGGGTTAGGTCTGCCGGACTTTGAGTTATACCACACGTCCGCAGCTATTTCCCGTATCCTCGAATGGTTCCCTCGTCCCATGACCAAAGCTACCACACTCGTGGAGCAAGATCTATCCACGTACGACCTCAGAGCCCTCCTCTGGGGACACGGCCATTCATTTAAATAAATCACTACGATGTCCCCCCTTACTAAAGACGCTTTGGCGATTTGGTATCGCAGGAAATATACTTACGCTCTATCTTCTGAACCCAGCCCCCTCACCCCCCGTTTGACAACCCAAAACTTCTGGAGGGCCCCTCGGCACACTCTATAGACAACTATCGTAGAGATTCTTGGCCCACGGCATGACAGTTCGTTGACCCCACCTTAGGCACCTTTATATCGACCCTAACAGACACAGCCTCCAGAGTGACTTGGCTCACTCGTAAACACTTGAATGTATATTGCAAACAAATCCATGACGCTAACCAAATCCACAGACCCTTGACCGGATTTGAACAACTCTGCGTTCTATCGGAGACTCCACGGCACCTCTTATCACTTATATACAAAGAAATTTCAGAGCACACTCACAGTGTCCTTCCTACATACACAACAAAATGGTCAGCGGAGGTTGGGATTGAAATTTCTGAGGGGGACTGGAGTAAAGCCTTTCTCTTCACGAGCAAGACCTCAATTTCGAGTTACATGCAAGAGAAAAATTATAAAGTCCTTTCAAGGTGGTATCGAGTCCCCACAACTCTTAGAGTGATGTTCCCTACTAGTTCAGATATGTGCTGGAGATGCAACTCCATGAAAGGTAATTATATACATATCTGGTGGGAATGTGATGTGCTTCTACCATTTTGGACACAGATCTTCCAAATTTATTCAGAGATCTATGATAAACCTTTAATCCCTTCCCCTACCATTGCCCTCCTCTCCATTTTACCTGGGACCATAAAGTCACAAAATAACAGTCTTTTGAAGTTTTTCATTAGTGCAGGTAGACAACTCATTCCCAGACACTGGAAAATTGCTACTCCCCCTTCTATAATGGAGTGGATCAGTGAGGTAAACAACATTATGTTAATGGAAGAAATGCAGGCCAATGTCCTTGACAAACAAGCTAAATTCTCATATGTCTGGAGTGTCTGGAGGCATTACTCCACTTCGGACAAACTTAAACAGAGATTGAAGGGGACGAATCCTTCCTAAATGTTATTTATGGCCTTGTAGTAAAACTTCGGCCGTACCCTATGGTTGGTTTGACAGATCCAGGTTCGCTGTCTCCCCCTCCCCTTCCCCTCCTTGTTCTTTTTCAAACGATTCTAGACTTTTCCTTTCTTCAGGTCTTTTCTTATTTCTAACCCCTTGTCCACGTTTTCCAAGATTTTTATAACGGCAATATACTCTAAAAGCTTGCCTTCCCCCTGTGGGGGTTTATTCATGCTTTTCACCCTCTACATACTAACAATTTTTGCACTTTATTATAGATATTATGTTTGACAATTATACATCTTAGTCTTGCTACTCAGTCTCTCTGAGTCCAAGGAAGCAGAAGGTTCCCATTGGGGCTTCCTAGACCAGAGTACACAACACCTTAAAGTCAACTGTCACACATATATGGTCCACAGACAAAACAATAATGTAAAGGATCAATGTTTGATCAATTGTTTTCACTATTCTGACTTTTATATATTTCTGTATCTTGGTAAACCAAGAGACCTGATGTCAGGTTTCTGGTATGTTTGTTATTTTTCCTTTGTTATAAACTTGTTTAAAATTAATAAAATCTAATTGAACCATAAAAAGTTCCTGGGTGGTTTTCGCTTCCGTGGTGTAAGGCTGTTTGGGGATGATTTGGACAATTATATCCAAAAATTCTCAAGTGGGAAATGTACCCTTTTGCCAGTTAAGAAAAGGAGTAAATGTCTCTCATTTAAACAGGCTCTTTCTCTATTGCCAGGGGCATCAGCCTCCAGGCAGTCGCGATGGCCTCCACGTCACGTTCAAGAGATAAAACTCAGAGTCAACCCCAGGGACAAAAGAAGTCCTGGGGGAGGAAATCTACAAGACAGAATGCTAAAGCCTCTTTATGAAGGGGTGCCCCCGCTCGTTCGAGTGGGGGGGGGACACTGCTACAGTTCTCAAGGGTCTGGCAGGAGGATTTTCAGGACAGATGGGTGTCTCCACAATAACTCTAGGTTACAAACTAGAGTTCCGAGAATTCCCGTTTCCTCGTTTCCTCAGATCAAATGTTCCCAAAGACCCAGAGAAAAAGAAGTCTCTCAAGCGTTGGAGCGACTTTTGTCGCAAAAAGTAATCATGGTGGTTCCCATGGAAGAGCAGGGGTTGGGGTTTTATTCAAACCTCTTCACGGTTCCAAAACAAAATGGGGATGTCAGACCCATCCTAGATCTCAAAGATCTAAACTGGTTCCTAAAAATTTTATTCTATCGCATAGAATCAATCCGATCAGTAGTCTCCATCCTACAAGGAGGAGAACTTCTGGCATCAATAGACATCAAGGATGCATACCTGCATGTACCTATTTTCCCACACATCAGAGATATCTGCGTTTTGAAGTGGAAAAACGTCATTTTCAGTTTGTAGCTCTACCTTTCGGTCCAGCTACTGCACCTCGGTGTTTACAAAGGTCCTGGCTCCTCCTCTGGCCAGATTAAGGGCTCAGAGTATAATGATTATAGCGTACCTAGACGACCTGCTCTCAATAGACCAGTCGGTAGCCCGCTTAGACCAAAGCTTGGTAACCACAGTCAACTACCTGGAATACCTAGGTTGGGTCCACGACCTAGAGAAGTCTTCTTTAACCACTTCCCGCCCGCCCTATAGCGGATTGACGTTCGGGAAGTGGTTGTGTTATCCTGACTGGACGTCATATGACGTCCAGCAGGATAACATGCCGCAGCGCGCCCCCGGGGGCGCGCATCGCGGCGATCGGTGGAGCGGTGTGTCAGTCTGACACACCGCTACACTGATCTTGGTAAAAAGCCTCCGGCGGAGGCTCTTTACCACGTGATCAGCCGTGTCCAATCACGGCTGATCACGCTGTCAATAGGAAGAGCCGTTGATCAACTCTTCCTCACTCGCGTCTGACAGACGCAAGTAGAGGAGAGCCGATCGGCGGCTCTCCTGGCAGGGGGGGTCTTCGCTGATTGTTTATCAGCGCAGCCCCCCCTCAGATCACCCCACTGGACTACCAGGGATGCCACTAGGACCACCAGGGAAGGGGCAACGTGGATGGCCAGGTATGTACCCCATGGCCATCCACATGTGCCCAATCTGTGCCAATCAGTGCCCACAAATGGGCACTGATTGGCACTATTATGTCCATGATATGCCCAGATCTGCCCAGCAATGCTCTATCAGTGCCACCTGTCATTGCCCCTCTGTGCCACCTGTCATTGCCCATCTGTGCCACCTGTCATTGCCCATCAGTGCCACCTGTCAGTGCCCATCTGTGTCCATCAGTGCCCACCTATCAGTGCCCATCAGTGCCACACATCAGTGCCACACATACGTACCCATCAGTACCACCCATATATACCAATCAATGCCACCTACGAGTGCCCATCAGTGCCGCCTATGTGTGCCCATCGGTGCCACCTATGAGTGCCCATCAGTGCCGCATACCAGTGCCACCTATCAGTGCCCATCAGTGCCACCTATCAGTACCCATCAGTGCCGCCTATCAGTGCCCATCATCAGTGCCCGTTAGTGCCACCTCATCAGTGCCCGTTAGTGCCACCTCATTGGTGCCACCTCATCGGTGCCCATCAGTGCCGCCGTATCAGTGCCCATCTGTGCCGCCGTATCAGTGCCCATTATTGAAGGAGAAAGCGTACTTATTTACAAAAAAATTTAACAGAAACAAAGAAAAACTTGTTTTTTTCGAAATTTTCGGTCTTTTTTTATTTGTTGCGCAAAAAATAAAAACCGCAGAGGTGATCAAATACCACCAAAAGAAAGCTCTATTTGTGGGAACAAAATGATAAAAAATTTGTTTGGGTACAGTGTAGCATAGCCGCGCAATTGTCATTCAAATTGCAACAGCGCTGAAAGGTGAAAATTGGGCTGGGCGGGAAGGTGTCTAAGTGCCTGGTATTGAAGTGGTTAAAACCAGTAAGAAGACTAGAGTACTTGGGTCTGGTTATAGATACAACCCAGAAGAGGGTGTTTTTACCCCAGGCAAAGATCAGCACCATAAAGGAGCTGGTTCAGGTAGTCAGGGCAAAGAAGGGTCCTTTTATTCGCCTTTATATGAGGTTGTTGGGAAAGATGGTGGCTTTATTCGAAGTGCTTCCCTATGCTCAGTTTCATTCAAGACTGCTGCAAAACAGTATCCTGTCTGCCTGGAACAAGAAAGTCCAGGAGTTAGATTTTCCAATGCGCTTGTCGCCAATAGTGCGTCAGAGCCTCAGTTGGTGGTTGGTACCTGAGAATCTGCGGAAAGGGAAATCCTTTTCAGCAGTTATCTGGAAGGTGGTAACAACAGATGCCAGCCTTTCGGGTTGGGGAGCAGTTCTGGAAGAGACGACTGTCCAAGGGAAATGTCTAAAACCGAGAGGACCTTACCCATCAACATTCTAGAGATTCGGGCGGCATACCTAGCCCTAAAGGCCTGGACATTCAGGTTGCAGGGTTGTCCTGTCAGGATCTAATCCGACAATGCCACAGCAGTGGCTTTTATCAATCACCAAGGGGGCACCAGGAGTTGTGCAGATCAGGGAGAGGTAAACCAGAACCTAATCTGGGCAGAAAAGCATGTGCTGTGCATATCGGCAATCCTCATTCCAGGGGTAGAGAACTGGCAGGCGGACTACTTAAGTCGCCAACAGTTGTTCCCAGGGAAATGGTCTCTTCACTCCGACATCTTCCTGGCTATATACCAAAGATGGGGGATCCCGGACGTAGATCTGTTTGCATCCAGGTTCAACAACAAGATCGACAACTTTGTGTCAGGAACAAAGGATCCACTTGCATGTGGGACAGATGCGTTAGTGACTCCGTGGGATCAGTTCTCACTGATTTATGCATTCCCTCCTATTCTGCTGCTACCACGACTTCTTCACAGGATCAAGCAGTAAAAGAAGTTGGTGCTTCTGGTGGCCCCAGAAGATCTTGGTATGCAGAAATAGTAAAGATGGTAGTAGGGCCCCCATGGACCCTACCACCACGTCCAGACCTGCTATCACAGGGACTAGTGTTTCATCCTACCTTACAAAACCCTAAATTTAACGGTTAGGCTATTGAAACCCACATTCTGAAGAATCGTGAGCTTTCAGGCTCAGTAATTTCTACCTTAATTAATGCAAGAAAGGCAGCTTCCAGAGTCATTTATTATAGAGTCTGGAAGGCATATGTCTCCTGGTGTAAATCCAGGGGTTGGCATCCCAGAAAGTATGTCATAGGGAGAATCCTTGGTTTTCTGCAAATGGGGTTAGAGATGAAGCTGGCCTTGAGTACTATCAAGGGCCAGGTTTCGGCCTTGTCGGTATTGTTTCAACGTCCATTTGCTTCGCATTCTTTGGTCCGAAGCTTTACACAGGGGGTAACGTGGCTTAATCCACTGGTTAGAGCTCTTCTGAACGCTTGGGACTTGAATTTAGTTCTGTTGGCATTACAGAAACAGCCTTTTGAGCCGATACGACATATTCCCCTGGTCCTTTTGACAAGGAAGCTCATTTTTCTGGTAGCCATTTCTTCTGTAAAAAGGGTATCAGAATTGGCGGCTCTTTCTTGTAAAGAGCCATATTTAATTATTCATAAGGATAGAGTAGTATTGCATCCTCATCCTAGCTTTCTACCGCAGGTGGTTTCAGGTTTTCATCTAAACCAGGATATTGTTCTGCCTTCATTTTCTCCAGATCCCTGTTCTATGGAAGAAAAGTCACTACATTCTCTGGATGTAGTGGGAGCGGTTAATTTGGAAGCGACTGCTCAGATTCGCAAAACGCATGTTTTGTTTGTGTTGTCTGAAGGTATTCAGCAGGTAATTATTCAAGCTTATGGTTTGAAGAGGAAAGTTCCACCTTTACAAATCAAAGTGCACTCCACCAGGGCTGTTAGTGCTTCATGGGCAGTGCATCGCCAGGCCTCCATGGCTCAAATCTGCAGGGCCGCAACTTGGTCTTCAGTCTATACATTCACCAGATTCTGAAATATAATAAACTTAGCGCCTGATAAGCAAATTTGATAGTGTATTTAAATGTGAAAATAATTAAATAAATAAAATAATATCAGCTGCTATCCCCACTAAAGTGATTAGGTGCTTTGGATCCAGTGAATTATAAACAAAAGGGAGCACTCAATACAATAATAATAACATCAATAGATTCATAAATGTGTAGATTAATATAAAAATATGTATAATAATTAATTAATAATATATAGTTAACCAGTAAGTTCAATAAAGTGGATAAAAACCAATTGCAGTATTAAAGTGCATTAATTATTTGGACATGTGTAAAACAAATGCAGATTCTATCAGGTGGATGTGAGAAGGCATGAGGATATCACCTTTGGGCGGAGTGTCCAGCGGTACAAGGTCCTCAGGTCTGATTGCACCCTACTTTTGTTTGTGTCTCCCTCCCCTCAGATAGCATTGCTCTGGGAAATCCCATTCAGTAAATGCTGAGGCTCTGTGTCCCGTGATGTACGAAAAAGAAAATAGGATTTTTATAACAGCTTACCTGTAAGCACAGAGGCCCCCCCCTCTTCTAATACACATATATTGCTTTGCTACAAAACTGAGGTACTCCCAGTAAGGGGAGGGGTTATATAGGGGGCTAAACTTCCTGTCTAGGGTCCATCACCTAGTGGTGCCTATATAACCCATTCAGTAAATACTGTGGCTCTGTGTCCCGTGGCATACTCGAAGAAAAGGATTTTACAGGTAAACTGTTATAAGAATCCTATTTTTTAGTTCTGGATCTGGGATATAATAATATTGACCATAGTTTCCTCCATAAACTGTAATCTTTGCTCTGGTGCAATCTGAAACCATCTTTGAAACCATCAAAGTTACTGATCAGTGCTGATTAGCTGTGGAGACTATGTATGAGCCATTTATTCTGGTCCTGTTTAGATCAGTGGTTGAGAGGCATTGCTATCATGGGTATTGTTCCTGTTTGGGGATTTAAGTAAGAATACACCTAGCAGTTAGTAGCGTTGCTATAGGTGGCATACAATTTTAACATTTGGATAAAAGGATTATTTTTCCATGTCTCAGTTCTCACAAACAACAAAAAGAAAAGAAACATCATCATAATTTTTTCAAAGGATATCATCACTTCAGGATTTTCTTGCAGTGACTGGCATAAATCCAGGTAGGCTTTCCTTCCAACTTGACAGTGGAACCGGTTGTCAAAAGCACCAAATGTGGTCTGTCAAATTTTGGTTCTAGTGGCTTTCTGACGTGTCGCTTGACCACCACCCAGTCACCTGGTTAGATTCTGTGAATACCTGAAACATCGGGGATAGATTTATAAACACCTTCATGTATTTTATTCAATGTTCTTTGCAAAATCTGAACATATTCTAACAGACTAAAGTGAGAAGCCTGCAACTGTTGGGGAAACTATAGCCTTGTTTTGGGTGCCCCTCCAAATAAAATCTCATAGGGGGACAGCCCATGTGGTTGTTTAGGGGTAGTTTGTACAGAATATAGGGCTAATGGCAAAGCTTCCACCCATCCTTTTCCTGTACAGTATCTGCTTTCATTTTTGTTTTTCAAAATTCCATTAAGTCTCTCAACTTTACCACTACTTTGTGGATGTGGTGTGACTCCAAATGCCATAAGGGCAGCATCCTTTGCCACTTGGTCCGCTAAAGCATTTCCTCTGGCTGTCATGTCATTTCCCCTTGCATGCCCTTTTACCTTCAAGATGGCAACTTCTGCTGGTTTCTAAAAGGCCTCAAATAGCCACTCTATGAGTTTTGCAGTTCCGTGCTTTCCAAAGAGGCCCAAAATCATGAGCTATTCCAAATTCATATCTGCTGTCAGTGTAAACATATCCCCTTTGATTCTCTAGGAGATAACATGCTTTGACTACAGCACACAACTCTGCTTCCTGTACTGACATCTGGGGTATCAATGCTTCCTGATATAAAATGGTGTCTGTAGTGGTTAAAGAAAACCCTGTGCGTGGCTGACCATCATCAGTATAAAATCTGGAACCATCTACGAATAAGTGTGTGTCACAGTCTGATAAAGGCTCATCTTTTGCTAGTGTGACAGAGGCCCTTTCTACCTCCATCAGAGCCATACAATCATGACAAAAACTCTCAGGTTTTACATTAGTACCATTTGTTGTATCTTCCTCATCAATTATAGGAAGAAGGAAGAAGAGTAGCCGGATTTAGAGTAACACATTGTTTGATTGTTAAATTCGATGGAACAAAAAGAACAGACTGGTACTTGTCAAAACTACTGGCAGACACATATCTGGTATTTACTTGATTCATGATTTCCTGTACTGCATGTGGCACATACAGGATCAGAGCAGAATCTAGTACAAGCTCAGTTATTTTGTCTAGCAGCAAAATGCAGGCTGCTATGGCTCGCATACAACTGGGGGGAGCCTTTGATGACAGGGTCTAATAAGGCTAATACATACTTCACAGGACTCTGTTTGTCTCCATGTAGCTGGGTGAGTACACCTGCAGCAAATCCATTGACTTCATGACAGAACAATGAGAAAGTCTTAGTATAGTCAGGAAGTCCAATGGCGGGAGCTTCAGACAAAATTTTAATAAGCGCCTTCATCTGCAATTCATTGTCCCATGTGAGTTTGAAAGGGTTTCTAGTGGTAGCCTCATATAGAGGAGCCAAAAGTTCTGATGCATTTGGAATCCAGTCCCTACAATATCCCACTAACCCCAGGAAAGCACGTAGTTGCCATACATTTCTTGGCTTTTCAAATTTTTGTAGAGTTTTAACTCGATCTGGGGTTAGGTGACAAATTCCATGTGAAATGCAGTGACCCAGGATGATCACTTTCTCTTGGTAGTATTGTAGCTTATCTTTGCTAACTTTGTTGTTACTGTTATAGAGAAACATGAGAAGGCATGTTTCTCTGTTACAAATGTCCTTTGTATCAGAACAAATAAGCAAATTGTCTATGTACTATGTACTGAAGCAAAACTGTGTTTGGGTGTGAGGAGGACCATTGGTCCAATACTTGCTTTAACGCAGTATTATATTCAGAGCGGCTACTCACACAGCCTTGGGGCAAACTTATCCATGCTAACTTTTGGGCATCATGGGTAAATGAAAATGGTGCCAGCAATCTGGTTGCAGGGGCACCGAAAAGAAAGCATTTGCAAGGTCAATCACTCTAAAGCAGGTTCTGGAGGCAGGTATTCTACTCAGTAAAGTGCGGGGGTTGGGCACGATTGGGGTATCTGCCTCAATTATATTGTTAATGGCTCTCAAATCATGCACCATGTGGTATGTCACCTACCCACCCTTCTTGTCTGGCTTCTTTGCAATTGGGAACAGAGGTGTATTGGCTTGGGACTTAATTGGTACAACAACCCGTGCTGCTTTCAGTTGAGTGATTTGACCCTTTATCCCCTCAGTCTGAGCAATACTCAGTGGGTACTGCTTAATCTGTGGGAGATGGGCTTCTGGTTTAATTTTTATCATGACTGGGGTGCAATCCAGCAGACCTACATCATATTTGCTGGTGGCCCATAAATCAGCGGGAATCACTTTCAATTCTGGTGGAAATGGCGGAGTGGAGTCTTGGATTAAAAATACTCCACAGGCAGAATTTAAAACTTCTCCTGACAGACTACTGACCTCTTGGACTCTTGTAGGAGTGTAGTTTATGTCTGCTAAAATTTGGTTCAAAATGTCAGCTCCCAAAAGATTGGTAGGAACTGTGTCTGAAACGAACACTTTACTGACAGTTTCTGTTTGCTGTCCTACATGCAATTTCTGTTTGCCTGTCTTACATGTATATGCCCCTCCATTTGCTCCTTGCTGTGAAGGCCAGTTATAGGTGGGGGCAGTGGCCAGTTTTTTGTTACTGTTCGTATATATATGGTCTGGGGACACACTGGGCACCTTCGCTGCCATTGTGCTCTTACTGGGTGTCCAGTGTGCTTCTGTTCCTTTAAGGGGGCTTGGGCTGCCTCCAGGCTCACCTGCCCCACATCTATCCATTCCATGCATGTGCTTCTACTGTGGAGACACTTATAAATTTGTAGTGTTAGGATTGCAAGCAACACAGGGTGCCGTGACGAGGCCTTGCAGCTTTCACATGCGTTTGAAAATGTGTGCTAACTAAACCCCTGCTTTTAACAGACAGTTAGACAGGTTATTTTGGTTGGTCAGCAGACTGGTTGGTGAGTTGAGCTATGGAATTGTTCTTGTCTTACATGTATATGCCCCTCCATGTGTTCCTTGCTGTGAAGGCCAGTTATAGGTGGGGGCAATGGCCAGTTTTTTGTTGCTGTTCGTATATATATATGGTCCGGGGACACACTGGGCACCTTTGCTGCCATTGTGCTCTTGCTGGGTGTCCAGTGTGCTCCTGTTCCTTTAAGGGGGCTTGGGCTGCCTCCAGGCTCACCTGCCCCACATTTATCCATTCCATACATGTGCTTCCACTGTGGAGACACTTAAAAATTTGTAGTGTTCGGACTGCAAGCAACACAGGGTGCTGTGACGAGGCCTTGCAGCTTTCACATGCGTTTGCAAATGTGTGCTAACTAAACCCCTGCTTTTAACAGATGGTTAGACAGGTTAATTTGGTTGGTCAGAAGACTGGTTGGTGAGTTGAGCTATGGAATTGTTCTTGTCTGTTTGCTGTCCTAGCCTGAGTTTAAGTTACAAAAAAGGACCCTAGAAAGGGGAACCTTTGTACCCCCAGCGGGACTTTATAGGCGAACAAAAGAAGTTTTTTTATATAAAAATATATTATATATTGAAGAATGCTTAAAAAAGCATAAAAACATGACAGAAATCTATACACAAATCTATACAAAGTAATGTGCAAAAGTTTTTTTTCCTAGTATATTTTTTACAACTCCAATTATGAACACATGATTCTCCATAAGCCTGACATGTTTCAGGACGATGTCCCTTCTTCAGAGGCGTTTTTAGGAGAGAAAGATATAGATGTATTCTGAAAAACAGGTAGGATAAGTTTGAACATAGAAACATTGTTCAGGGCAAAATCAACATTATGGCATCCGAGAATGTCCAATATACATACCAATATCCATTTTTTAAGGAGAGTTGTGTAAGAATATGCGAAAAATGAATTTTTCTTATAAAGAAAAAATAAATAAATTTCAACCGCCAATTGCCCACCAATGAAAATGGTGGCCTCCGTTCGGGCAAGGAGAAACCCACACAAAGGCCCCAAGGAGAGAGGACGAACCCCGCCACATCCACAGTAGAGCCCTAGGGGATAATTCGAATAATTTTATTTTATTACATTTTATTATAGGAGTTGAAAAATATATATCAAAAAACTGTAAAAAGGCTACTTCTCCCATAGTCCAAGTATTAGAGCTCACTGCTTTTCTGATTTTTGTTTATTATTTAAAAAGAAACATGAATGAAACTTTCCTATGCAGTTAACAGATAACTGCAAGGAAGCGAGCAAAAATAACTTAGATAAAACAGCAGCAGGCAAAAGAAAATTCCTTTTCCCTGCTTGAAAGCAGTGAGATGGGGAGAGATCAAATGACTTTTTCACTTACTTTTGAAAATGGATGCAATACACAGGAGACTGGAGCGTAGTTGTTTATTGGCAGGTGTATTTTGCACTCGGCAGGACGCCATCTGCAGGCTTTACAGGCTGCCGGCGCCTGCGCAGTGCTGATCGTTCTAACAGTGTCAGCAGGGTGAGATGTTTAGAAGGGCCGCGTCATTGCGTATAACGCAATGACGTCATAGCATCGCGACGTTAAAGATGGAGACAAAGCAGAAAGCAACGCTCTAGAACAAGGAAGGGGAGGAGAAAGGGGAGGAGAAAGAAGGGGAAGGCAAGGATATCCATTGATGTGATAGGCTACTTGGGATGAGACTGGAGCATTTCTATAGCAACCATTAAAAATAAAATGCTGCAGACAAAAACATAAAAAATGTCTAAGAAAGAGGAATATGAGGAATATCTCCAAAGGGCCTCTAGGGACCCGGGCCAGGAACATCCAAAAGGGGACCTCCAGGGCCGAGTCTGCACGGTGCCCGCCCACTACCGCACTGGTGCGATATCACTGCGATTGCGTAGTCAGCCGAAGGCCGAACGGGCATGCAGTGTAAATTGGAGCCCTGCCCTCCATCAAAAAGTTGGAAAGACAGGGACCTCATGCGCTGGGTGGGGGTGAATCAAAACCCCAATGGGTTGATAGGCGGCAAGAAAAAAATCTAGCTATGAAAATCTTCAAAAGTATAAAGTATGGACTAGTCTAAATGAACATCAAAGATTTTTTACTTTACTGGGTATATGGACATGATCAGATGCACACAATGGAATTATGTTGGACAACAATGGATACAGAACAAAACACAGGCCAGCGTAACAATGATTACATGAAAAAAAATCAGAAAACAGCCAACATCAAATTGTGTAGTATGGTATTCTTGACAGTTGTATCATCAATCACATGTGTTTATTTTTACTCATATGATATTGTAGTAATGGAAGCCATAATAAAAACAAATATTAAACATGTTATTTAAAAGTATGGCACATTTTTATATGGCAGTTACTCTTTTTCACATCCCCCTGATACAAAGCCATCCAAAAATGGATGGAAGCTCATTTCAGTATTGAGTCCTGGGAACTGAGTTGCATTGAGATCGGCAATCCAACGGACCTCCCTCTGGAGCAAGATCTTGTTCCAATCACCACCTCTACTGTCCGGATGAATCCGGTTGAGAATGGTGAAATGAACAAGTGGAAACTTGCCCGTGTGGTGGTCTCGCACATGTCGCCCCAGAGGGAGGTCCAGGTTCGCCTGTCTCATGCTGGTAATGTGTCGTGCTGCTCTCTTATGGAACTCCAATTTCGTTTTGCCAACGTAAAAACATTCACATTGGCATGTTAAAAGGTAAATAACACCGGACGTTTTGCAATTGGCAAAATGTCTGAGCTTATACATCTTATCATTTGGTAATGTAAATTTGGTCTGTGTGTTCATATAATGGCAGCAAGGACATCCACCACAGGTGAAAGTTCCAAATCTTTTACACGCATCGGAGCGAAAGGTGCTGGTGTACTCACTTTTAACCAGATGGTCTCTTAGTGAGCGTGCTCATCTGAAAGTGATGGTGGGTGTTATAGACACATGTGACTTTAAATTAGGATCAATTTATAGCAAGTGCCAATGTTTTTGTAAAATATGTTTAATGATTTTGTGTTGTTTGTTGTAGGTGGTTATTACTCTGGTAATTGATTAAGAATCTGCAGATGTTTTCTTAGGAAAAAGTTTATTTTGTCTCAGTTGTCCTCGTGCATGTTTAAAGGCCTTTTTCAAACATGTAGAGGAATAGCCTCGATCTAGGAATCTTTCCTTTAGTATGTTTGCCTCACGGACAAATTCATGTCACTGGAGCAATTGCGTCTGAGCCTCAGATATTGCCCACATGGAATAGACGACACTAAGGACTTAGGATGTGAACTGGACGTGTGTAAGATAGTGTTTCCAGCGGTCTCTTTGCGATAGAGACTGCTGGAAAGGAAATCGCCTGTTGATTTGGTTATGTTTAGATCGAGAAAAGTGATGGAAGTGTAATTAAAGGTCATGGTAAAATATAAATTAAATATATTTTGGTTCATAATATGTATGAAAGCTTGTAAGGCTTCTGGTGTGCCATTCCATATCATCAGTATGTCGTCTATATACCTAAACCATGCTACCACATGGATGGTGTAAGACGACAGATTATCATCAGACAACAAAGACTGCTCCCACTCCCCCAGGTACAGGTTGGCATATGATGGGGCACAACAAGTCTCCATCGCAACCCCCTGTACCTGGAGGTAGTGGGATCCATCAAAAGAAATCTTGTGCGTTAGAATGACATCTAATGCTTCTAGAAGAAAATAATTTAATTTTTGATCATCCCTATGGGATTGTGATAAAACATATTTGATTGCTGAAAGACCTAGATTGGGGGGATAGAGCTATATAACGCTTCCACGTCTATAGCAACTAGAAATGAATGGGGTGGAACATGTAATCCTTTTTTTTTGCAATAATTGAAAAGGTCTAAGATGGCTGTCAACAAATTTGCTTAAGTTTTCAGTTATAGAACTGTTTCCGGAAATGATGGAGGAATTTTCTGGTTTTTGTGTATTTTTGAGAGACAGTACAGAGTGGGGATGCGTGGATAAGGTGTTCTGATATATTCCCAAACGTCTTTGTCAATGGCCCCATTACAAAACGCCTCGTGAATTTATCAATGGTGCCTTTTGAGATGGGTTTGTACCATGATTGGTTTGTAACAACCTTGACACACATTGCTTTGTATTGCTCATTTGTCATAATAACAATGTTTCCACCCTTATCAGATGGCTTAATTGTGAGGAAGTGTTCTCTTTTAAGGGATTCTAGAGCTAACTCATCTTTGGTGAGGTTACTACAAAGTGTTTGTGATTTTATTTTTTTGATCTCTGTTGTAGTAGAAGCTATAAAAGCCACTAGGTTGGGATTACTAGTGAACAACGGAAATTTGTCCGACTTTTTTTTTAAACTTCTCTTGTTTGTCTGACTGCGATAAAGATTCTTTTGTGATGCGTTCCTCTAAGAGGGTTTCAATGTCTATTGAATCAATCAGATCACTAGGATCCTGTTCTTCGAGGAGTGTTAAAAGATCATCCAATGCTTCATCTGATCTCTTGGTCTCTGTTTGAGAAATATTTTTTTCTTCGAGAAAAGGCTCTTGTAGTAAAGTTTTCGAGCGAAAAGATGTAAATCTTTAATTACTTCAAATGTTTTTAAACCAGCATCTGGACAGAAACAGAGACCTTTGTGCAGCAAATCCCTTTCATCTTGTGTGAGTGAGTGGTTAGAAAGATTAACAATGTTTTGAGAATCAAGGGGGGGAAAAAAGTCAGAAGGGGAGATATGTGAGAAGATTACATGTCTGGATAGCTCGCCTCCATTCGGTGAACTAAAAAATCTTTGTCTGACTGAAGTAGGGTAGTGGTGATAGAAGATAAAGAAGAATCACCAGTGTGTGTAGATGCAGTAGAACCCACACCAGGGAATCCTACCGAAGAGCGCTGATTGGCACCACGTGTATTACCTTTACCAGTGGTTGAAAGATTGGAAGCAGATTAAGTGGAGGTGGTATCCGTAATTCTCTTCTTGTTAAGCGAAGAAACACGCTAAATGCCCGTTCGGCCTTCGGCTGACTGCGCAATCACAGTGATATCGCACCGGTGGGCTTTGTCTGCATGGTGCTCCTCCACTATTCTGGTAGTGGGCAGGCGCCATGCAGACTCGGCCCTGGAGGTCCTTTGGAGATATTACTCATATTCCTCTTTCTTAGACATTTTTTATGTTTTTGTCTGCAGCATTTTATTTTTAGTGGTTGCTATAGAAATGCTCCGGTCTCATCCCAAGTAGCCTATCACATCACTGGATATCCTTGCCTTCCCCTTCTTTCTCCTCCCCTTCCTTGTTGTAGAGCGTCGCTTTCTGCTTTGTCTCCATCTTTAACGTTGCGATGCTATGACATCATCGCGTTATACGCAATGACGCGGCCCTTCTAAACATCTCACTCTGCTGACACTGTTAGAATGATCAGCACTGCGCAGGCAGCCTTTAAAGCCTGCAGATGGCGTCCTGCCCAATGCAAAATACACCTGCCAACAAACAACTACACTCCAGTCTCCTGTGTATTGCATCCATTTTCAAAAGTAAGTGAAAAAGTAATTTGATCTCTCCCTATCTCACTGCTTTCAAGCAGGGAAAATGAATTTTCCTTTGCCTGCTGCTGTTTTTTCTAAGTTATTTTTGCTGGCTTCCTTGCAGTTATCTGTTAACTGCATAGGACAGTTTCATTCATATTTCTTTTTAAATAATAAACAAAAATGAAAAGCAGTGAGCTCTAATACTTGGACTATAGAAGAAGTAGCCTTTTTACGTTTTTTGATATATATTTTTCAAATCCTGTGAAAAAAAACTTTTGCACTTTGCACAATACTTTGTATAGATTTGTGTATAGATTTCTATCATGTTTTTATGCTTTTTTAAGCATTCTTCAAAAAATAATATTTTTTTTTTATATAAAAAAAACTTTTTTGTTGGCCTATAAAGTCCCGCTGTACCGGGGGGTACAAAGGTTCCCCTTTCTAGGGTCCTTTTTTTTAATATAATTTGGGATGTTGGCAATGCCTTATTGAGAACTATAAATTCTCTCTGTGGTTCACCACTATATACATAGCCTGAGTTTAAGTGGCTTGGACTCAACCAAGTCAGTAGAGGTCCCGGTTAGGCCAACACCAGAGATAACATTTGTAGATAATAATCCTGGAGGTAAGTCCTCTATATTAAAAACACTTCAGCTTGCACCAGTATCTATTAAACAGGTTAATTCTGTTTTTCCCCCAGGATAGGGGAGTTCTTGTAAAAACACTTTTACTCTGGCCTCGGGACCATTGTCTCCCCTGTTTAACATGATTGATACTGACATGCCATTTTCCTATGCCTGATCCACTGCTTTTGGCAGATAACTGGGATCAGCATGAGGTGCCTCTAAGCTCATTTCCAGTCTACGGTCAGGAAGATGGCAGAATTTGGCTATGTGTCCTTCCCCATTACAATTGTAGCATATAATTGGTCCCCAATTGCCATGATTTCTGAAATTGCCTTTGCCTTTTCCTCTTCCTCTCTGCTTCCCCATGTACATAACCTTAGGTTTGCTGTCTTTTTGGTTAATCCTGTTTTCTATGGATAACAGGATAGGCAGGAGGTAGACATATTGCCTGCCTCAGGCCTTGCTGTGAACAACTTTTCTTTCAACTGGGGTATTAAACCATCAAGAAACCTTTGTTTCACCAGTTGTGTAGATGGACTTGCAGTTTCTCCCACCTTCTCTTCCTCCATATTAAAGCATGCTTCCTCAGCCATATTGCTTTACCGCCTCCAATAAGCCCCTGCTGCTTCCTTTTTCCCTTGCTTAGCATTCATAAATTCAACATGTCTGGTTTGCCCATATATTTGGGGCAATTTTTCCTTCAATTTCTCACAAAGCTCTCATCCACTAACCATCTTATCTAGAGATAAGGTAAAGACTGTAAAGGAATTTTGTAAGTTCTGTTTATAATTGTATTCTAGTTTGTATGTATTGCACACTGCCCTCACTTTGCCTAGGAGGGAATTTACAGGAGACCCTGAGAATCTGAAAAGAGGCGCTTTAGACGATCTGGGAATTTCTGATAATCAGCCTTTGCTTACATTTGAGTTATGAGACTTCCTTGATCAGTAAGGCATTTTCGGGACAAAGGGTACCTGTTTTACTCCCCTTAATTGAACTGTATTGATTGGTGGTTATATGTTATGTTGTCACTGTCTACTGTCCATTGGAGAGTTATAGATAAGAAAGGGAAGAATAGTGCTGTTCACAGGTATATGTAGTACACATCTGCTAGATAAAGTAGTAGAGGCAAGAGGGTATAAGCACAAGTAGAGAAGAGAAAAAGACTGGCCAGTCATTATGGGCATTACATTAAGTAAGGGAATGAAGGGTAGGAGTCCCTCAAAAAATGCCCAGCACAAGAGGAGCGCTACAAAATATATGAACCGAAGGTGCGGTTCTGCCTATACTGAGCCCCTAGATAAACGGTTAGAGTGGACAAGGATCCAGAATGGGTAACTGGGTTACGAAAGTCCACAGGGACTAAGAATCATGCAGAGCAAACAGCTAGAGAAACAGCTATCTAAGTGAGCAGGATGGATCAAAGGTGACAATTAACACTAGACAGAAAGGGACATTTTGATGTTAAGTTGTGGGATGCATTTGGGGTCAGGCACTACAACTAGTAAAGTCAAAACAGAGAAATGAGAGTTTAAACAGAATACTTTATATGTTGTCAGAGAGGGAAGATGGGATGAGCACTATGGCTGCCCATCTGATCATAGAATCATAGAAGCTAGAGTATGTAAAGTATGGGATTACAATACATGGGATGCAAAGGATATCAGAATAAAATAAGGAAAGCAGAATTTAAGCAGGGAAATATTAAAGCGTTAAAAGAAAGTGAGAGAATGTGTTCTGTTCCCACTACACGTTTGCCCCTGGCGTGTATGTAGCTCAACATACAGTTTAACCCCTTCCCGCCGACCGAACACACATATGCGTACTCGGCTTTCTGGGGTTATACCGGGATGATCCCGGTACCGTTGTTTTCAGCGGGCGATCGGCTACCCGAGTATAACAACCGATGCGGCTAAAAGCTGCTCGGCTGTTATACCGGAGGAGCGGGAGGGGACATCCCCCCCTCCCGCCGCCTCCTGCCGCTGTTACCGGGCCTCCCGTGCGATCGGGAGGCCCGGTGTCCGTTCGGCTGCCTTCGGCGGCTGGGGGCGGACTGGAACGAAGCTGCGAGCGACTTCGTTCCAGCCTTCTTGTTGTAAATGCGGAAGCGACGTCATGACGTCACTTCCCGTTTACTCGGCTGCCAATGGCGCCGAATTTAAAAAAGTACACAGTATTCAGAATCGCCGTTTTCGGCAATCTGAATACTTTGAAGTGTAAAGGAGGGATGGGGGGTCTTCTAGACCCCCCATCCCTCCATAAAGAGTACCTGTCACCACATATTACTGTCACAAGGGATGTTTACATTGCTTGTGACAGCAATAAAAGTAAAAAAAAAAAAAAAAAAATTTTAAACACAATTTATAAAGTACAAAAATAAATAAATTAAAAAAAAAAAAAAAAAAAAAATTTTTTAAAGTGCCCCTGTCCCCGCGAGCTCGCACAGCGAAGAAAACGCATACGGAAGTCGCGCCCGCATATGTAAACGGTGTTCAAACCACACATGTGAGGTATCGCCGCGATCGTCAGAGCGAGAGCAATAATTCTAGCCCTAGACCTCCTCTGTAGCTCAAACCTGGTAACCGTAAAAAATTTTTAAATCGTCGCCTATGGAAATTCAAAGGTACCGTAGTTCGTCGCCATTCCACGAGTGCGTGCAATTATAAAGGGTGACATGTTTGGTATCTATTTACTCGGCGTAACATCATCTTTCACATTATACAAAAAAATTGGGGTAACTTTACTGTTTGGATTTTTTAAAATTCATGAAAGTGTCACTTTTCCAAAAATTTGCGTTTAAAACACCGCTGCACAAATACCGTGTGATAAAAAATATTGCAACAATCGCCATTTTATTCTCTAGATTCTCTGCTAAAAAAATATATATAATGTTTGGGGGTTCTAAGTCATTTTCTAGCAAAAAATACGGATTTTAACTTGTAAACACCAAATTTCAAAAATAGGCTTAGTCATGAAAGGGTTAAACCTTGAATCCTAAAATAACCAGACTGCCTGTAACTTTGGATCTTTATTACAATGAACAGGTGGTGGCCATATAAGAATAGGATGTACACGTGCGTGTATGATATGGTGAAACTAGAAAAAAAAACAGATAAATAACACATAAAGAACATATATAAGAATTACATGAACATAAACAAATGTCTGCTAGATATACAGGTAAACAATATTTAGCATACCAGCAATGCTGCTTTAGAAGGATCAGGATTTTCCTCTGAAACATGTGGTGCAGGCTTAGCTGGCTCCATGCAGTCTGTCTCAATGGAAAAGATGAAAGAGTTGTAATAGCAAGTGGAGCTAGTTCCTAGTGATATGACAGGAAATGTGTATTAACCATAGAACACTGCCCATCAATAGTCTTTTATTAAGAGTGGCATCTAGTGGACAATGTTGGTATTGCAAGTCCAGAAGATATTATTTTTTCCCTATAGGCTGAAGGCATGACACTCCCCGTCTGGTATCATCAGATGCCACTATTTATTCCTCAGATGACAACAACAAAATTAGTTCAGAAACTGGTCTGAGGAAGGACTTGCACTTTTCTGACCTTTCCATCCTCACTTAGAAAGGTGTTGGTGATGAGACCCAAAGGCCACTCATTCCTTTGGGACTGAGAGTCCTTAACAAGAACAAGGTCTCCGCCTTTGTAGGTTGGGCTTGTTGTCTTGCCATTTAGTATGTGGCTGTAAAGTGGAGAGGTATTGCTTCCTCCTCCTGTCCCAGAACGTATTTGCCAGTGGACTTTGTAATTGTCTCCACTGGCGTAAGTATAAGTCTTTAGTGGTGAAATTCCCATGGGGAGCACTGATTACTCCAGTTTTCTGTGTAAGGACTGCTGCTGGTGTGAGTAAAACAGGCTCGTCTGGATCATTTGAGACTGGAGTTAGAGGTCTAGCATTGATGATGGCTGCGACCTCTGCCATGAAGGTTACCAGACTTTCAAGGGTCAATCTTGTGGTCCCTAGTTGCAGAAAAATAGAGTCCATAATTCTGCGGGCAATGCCTATCATTCTTTCCCATGCTCCACCCATGTGAGAGGAGTGAGGTGGTTTGAAGGTCCATGAACAGCCCTGGTCTCTGAGGTATCTCTCTACCCCTTTGGTCTCCATGTTTGAAAGAATATGCAGTTCCCTGGCTGCTCCAACAAAGTTAGTGCCTGATATGATGAAAGGAGGGTCTGGAGCAAGTCTGTCGGCTGGAAGGTTGGCCATTTTTTGTGTTTGTAGCATGCCACAAAGTTTGCAACAAGTAACACATTTAAAGTTCACATTACTCACACATCTCTTAGCTCCAATTAGGGATGAGCCGAACACCCCCCGGTTCGGTTCGCACCAGAACCTGCGAACGGACCGAAAATTCGCACGAACGTTAGAACCCTATTGACGTCTATGGGACTCGAACGTTCAAAATCAAAAGTGCTCATTTTAAAGGCTAATTTGCATGGTATTGTCCTAAAAAGGGTTTGGGGACCCGGGTCCTACCCCAGGGGACTTGTATCGATGCAAAAAAAATTTTAAAAACGGCCGTTTTTTTGGGAGCAGTGATTTTAATGATGCTTAAAGTAAAAAAAAAAAAAAAAGTGAAATATTCCTTTAAATATCGTACCTGGGGTGTGTCTATAGTATGCCTGTAAAGTGGCGCGTGTTTCCCGTGTTTAGAACAGTCCCTGCACAAAATGTCATTTTTAAAGGAAAAAATCTCATTTAAAACTGCTTGCGGGTTTAATGTAATGTCGGGTCCTGGCAATATGGATGAAAATCAGTGAGACAAACGGCATGGGTACCCCCCAGACCATTACCAGGCCCTTTGGGTCTTGTATGGATATTAAGGGGAACCCCGCACCCAAATTAAAATAAGGAAAGGTGTGGGGCCACCAGGCCCTATATACTCTGAACAGCAGTATACAGGCGGTGCAAACAAGACAGGGACTGTAGGTTTGTTGTTAAGTAGAATCTGTTTGTAATTTTTAATGGGTACATTTTTAACGTGTTTAGCTCCAGCCAAAAAATCTTTTTTAAGCTTTTTGGAAAACATAGGGAAGGGTTATCACCCCTGTGACATTTGTTTTGCTGTCTTTCCTCCTCTTCAGAAGATTTCACCTCACTTTTTGTCCCAATGACAAATGTTTTTTGAAAATTTGGGGTTTATTGTGGAACAAGGATTGGAAAGCATCAGTGGAATATCATATTAACTCTTACAGGAGAGAATTTCCCTTCCTAGGGGTAGATTTCATCTCACGTCCTGTTGTCTCCTTCCGTTTGCAAGTAGGAGTCGTTTGTAAGTTAGATATTTGAAAGTAGGGGCCTGCCCTATATACTCAGCAGAAATTTGGGCCTAAGGTGTTGTTGTGGCCACAACACTGTAAGCCCTCACAGAGCCCTGCTGTGAAATATTAGAACAAGAATTGTAATTACATGCCCCTGTTGAACAAGGGCAGAAAAATTGGGCCTTTGGTGGTGGTGGTGCCACAACACTGCAACCCCTCACAGATACTCTAGTTGGAACGCAGAAATGAGCCCTGCTGCAAAGTATTGCATCAAAAATTGTAATTACAGGCCCCTGTTAAACAGGGGCTGAAAAATTGGGCCTTAGGCACTGGTGCCACAACACTGCAACCTCTCACAGATAATCTAGATGGAACGCAGAAATGAGCCCTGCTTCAAAGTATTGCATCAAAAATTGTAATTACATGCCCCTGTTAAACAGGGGCTGAAAAATTGGGCCTTAGGCACTGGTGCTGGTGCCACAACACTGCAACCCCTCACAGATACTCTAGTTGTAACGCAGAAACGAGCCCTGCTGCAAAGTATTGCATCAAAAATTGTAATTACACGCCCCTGTTAAACAGGGGCTGAAAAATTGGGCCTTAGGCACTGGTGCTGGTGCCACAACACTGCAACCCCTCACAGATACTCTAGTTGTAATGCAGAAACGAGCCCTGCTGCAAAGTATTGCATCAAGAATTGTAATTACATGCCCCTGTTAAACAGGGGCTGAAAAATTGGGCCTTAGGCACTGGTGCTGGTGCCACAACACTGCAACCCCTCACAGATACTCTAGGTGTAATGCAGAAACGAGCCCTGCTGCAAAATATTGCATCAAAAATTGTAATTACACGCCCCTGTTAAACAGGGGCTGAAAAATTGGGCCTTAGGCACTGGTGGTGGCGCCCAGAACCAAAAATGTTCTTACAAGCTATCAGCGTGATGATTGAGGAGGAAGAGGATAATTACTCAGGGATAGTCACTCAGAATCAGCATAGGCAGTCTTTGAAGGGATCTGAGATTTCAAAAAAAATTATTCGGTTACATCAGCATCAGGTGCTTGTTAGCTGGTGGTGATCCAAGACTGATTCATTTTTATGAAGGTCAGTCGATCGACTGAGTCAGTGGACAGACGCACCCTGTGATCGGTTACAAAGCCTCCAGCAGCACTGAATGTGCGTTCTGAAAGAACGCTGGAGGCAGGACAGGCCAGTAGCTCAATTGCATACTGTGCAAGCTCTGGCCAGTGATCCATCCTCAAGACCCAGTAACCCAGAGGATTTTCGGTGGGAAAGGTGTCCAAGTCAGATCTTTCCCTTAGGTATTCCTGCACCATGTAAAACAGACGCTGGCGATGGTTGCTGGAACCGATCATACCTTGGGGCTGCGGACCAAAAAATTGTCTGAACGCATCGGTCAGACGGCCACCTTCTCCACCGCTCCTTCTTTGACTGACCGAAGCCTCAGCAACACGTTGTCCAGAAACAGGAGTTTGTAACCTCCCAGTCTCTTGAATCGCGTTGCACAGACCTTTCTGCAAGGCCTCCCGAAGATGTTTCATCCTCTGCTCCCTCTGCGATGGCAAGATAAGGTCCACAACCTTACCCTTGTAACGTGGATCAGGGAGGGTTGCCAGCCAGTATTGGTTCCCTGGCTGCTCCAACAAAGTTAGTGCCTGATATGATGAAAGGAGGGTCTAGAGCAAGTTTGTCAGCTGGACGGTTGGCCATTTTTTGTGTTTGTAGCATGCCACGAAGTTTGCAACAAGTAACACATTTAAAGTTCACGTTACTCACACATCTCTTAGCTCCAACTAGGGATGAGCCGAACACCCCCCGGTTCGGTTCGCACCAGAACCTGCGAACGGACCGAAAATTCGCACGAACGTTAGAACCCTATTGACGTCTATGGGACTCGAACGTTCGAAATCAAAAGTGCTCATTTTAAAGGCTAATTTGCATGGTATTGTCCTAAAAAGGGTTTGGGGACCCGGGTCCTACCCCAGGGGACTTGTATCGATGCAAAAAAAACTTTTAAAAACGGCTGTTTTTTCGGGAGCAGTGATTCTAATGATGCTTAAAGTAAAAAAAAAAAAAAAAAGTGAAATATTCCTTTAAATATCGTACCTGGGGTGTGTCTATAGTATGCCTGTAAAGTGGCGCGTGTTTCCCGTGTTTAGAACAGTCCCTGCACAAAATGTCATTTTTAAAGGAAAAAATCTCATTTAAAACTGCTTGCGGGTTTAATGTAATGTCGGGTCCTGGCAATATGGATGAAAATCAGTGAGACAAACAGCATGGGTACCCCCCCGACCATTACCAGGCCCTTTGGGTCTTGTATGGATATTAAGGGGAACCCCGCACCCAAATTAAAATAAGGAAAGGTGTGGGGCCACCAGGCCCTATATACTCTGAACAGCAGTATACAGGCGGTGCAAACAAGACAGGGACTGTAGGTTTGTTGTTAAGTAGAATCTGTTTGTAATTTTTAACGGGTACATTTTTAACGTGTTTAGCTCCAGCCAAAAAATCTTTTTTAAGCTTTTTGGAAAACATAGGGAAGGGTTATCACCCCTGTGACATTTGTTTTGCTGTCTTTCCTCCTCTTCAGAAGATTTCACCTCACTTTTTGTCCCAATGACAAATGTTTTTTGAAAATTTGGGGTTTTTTGTGGAACAAGGATTGGAAAGCATCAGTGGAATATCATATTAACTCTTACAGGAGAGAATTTCCCTTCCTAGGGGTAGATTTCATCTCACGTCCTGTTGTCTCCTTCCGTTTGCAAGTAGGAGTCGTTTGTAAGTTAGATGTTTGAAAGTAGGGGCCTGCCCTATATACTCAGCAGAAATTTGGGCCTAAGGTGTTGTTGTGGCCACAACACTGTAAGCCCTCACAGGGCCCTGCTGTGAAATATTAGATCAAGAATTGTAATTACATGCCCCTGTTGAACAAGGGCAGAAAAATTGGGCCTTTGGTGGTGGTGGTGCCACAACACTGCAACCCCTCACAGATACTCTAGTTGGAACGCAGAAATGAGCCCTGCTGCAAAGTATTGCATCAAAAATTGTAATTACAGGCCCCTGTTAAACAGGGGCTGAAAAATTGGGCCTTAGGCACTGGTGCCACAACACTGCAACCTCTCACAGATAATCTAGATGGAACGCAGAAATGAGCCCTGCTGCAAAGTATTGCATCAAAAATTGTAATTACATGCCCCTGTTAAACAGGGGCTGAAAAATTGGGCCTTAGGCACTGGTGCTGGTGCCACAACACTGCAACCCCTCACAGATACTCTAGTTGTAACGCAGAAACGAGCCCCGCTGCAAAGTATTGCATCAAAAATTGTAATTACACACCCTGTTAAACAGGGGCTGAAAAATTGGGCCTTAGGCACTGGTGCTGGTGCCACAACACTGCAACCCCTCACAGATACTCTAGTTGTAACGCAGAAACGAGCCCTGCTGCAAAGTATTGCATCAAAAATTGTAATTACATGCCCCTGTTAAACGGGGGCTGAAAAATTGGGCCTTAGGCACTGGTGGTGGCGCCCAGAACCAAAAATGTTCTTACAAGCTATCAGCGTGATGATTGAGGAGGAAGAGGATAATTACTCAGGGATAGTCACTCAGAATCAGCATAGGCAGTCTTTGAAGGGATCTGAGATTTCAAAAAAAATTATTCGGTTACATCAGCATCAGGTGCTTGTTAGCTGGTGGTGATCCAAGACTGATTCATTTTTATGAAGGTCAGTCGATCGACCGAGTCAGTGGACAGACGCACCCTGTGATCGGTTACAAAGCCTCCAGCAGCACTGAATGTGCGTTCCGAAAGAACGCTGGAGGCAGGACAGGCCAGTAGCTCAATTGCATACTGTGCAAGCTCTGGCCAGTGATCCATCCTCAAGACCCAGTAACCCAGAGGATTTTCGGTGGGAAAGGTGTCCAAGTCAGATCTTTCCCTTAGGTATTCCTGCACCATGTAAAACAGACGCTGGCGATGGTTGCTGGAACCGATCATACCTTGGGGCTGCGGACCAAAAAATTGTCTGAACGCATCGGTCAGACGGCCACCTTCTCCACCGCTCCTTCTTTGACTGACCGAAGCCTCAGCAACACGTTGTCCAGAAACAGGAGTTTGTAACCTCCCAGTCTCTTGAAACGCGTTGCACAGACCTTTCTGCAAGGCCTCCCGAAGATGTTTCATCCTCTGCTCCCTCTGCGATGGCAAGATAAGGTCCACAACCTTACCCTTGTAACGTGGATCAGGGAGGGTTGCCAGCCAGTATTGGTCCTTCTCCTTGATACCACGAATACGAGGATCCTTACGCAGGCTTTGCAGGATCAGGGAGGCCATGCAGCGTAGGTTTGCTGAGGCATTCGGTCCGGAGTCCTCTGGGTCACTAAGGACGACATGGTCCGCAGCCACCTCCTCCCAGCCACGTACAAGTCCATGTGTTTCTTGGGACTGATCCCTTAAAGACTGCTGCTGATGCTGAGTGCCAGGCTCCACCTCCATACTGACACAATCTTCCTCCTCCTCCTCCTCCTCTTCTTGTGTGATCAGCGGGCACGCAGGAACACTGTCTGGATAAAGGGGGCCTTGAGAGCTAAGGAAGTCCTCCTCTTCCTGCCTCTGTTCTGCCTCAAGTGCCCTGTCCATTATTCCACGCAGCGTGTGCTCCAACAGGTGGACAAGGGGGACAGTGTCACTGATGCATGCACTGTCACTGCTCACCATCCTCGTGGCCTCCTCAAATGGTGACAGGACAGTGCATGCATCCCTGATCATGGCCCACTGGCGTGGGGAAAAAAAAACAAGCTCCCCTGACCCTGTCCTGGTGCCATAGTCGCACAGGTACTCATTGATGGCCCTCTGCTGCGTGTGCAGCCGCTGCAGCATGGCCAACGTTGAGTTCCACCTGGTGGGCATGTCACAGATTAGGCGGTTCTTGGGCAGGTTAAACTCCTTTTGGAGGTCCGTCAGCCAAGCACTGGCATTATATGACTGGCAGAAATGCACACAGACTTTCCTGGCCTGCCTCAGGACATCCTGTAAGCCTGGGTACCTGCCCAAGAACCACTGCACCACCAAGTTAAGGACGTGAGCCAAACAGGGCACATGGGTCATTTGTTCCTGTCGGAGGGCAGAGAGGAGGTTGGTGCCATCGTCACAAACCACCATTCCTGCCTTAAGTTGGCGTGGCGTCAACCACCTCTGAACCTGCCCCTGCAGAGCTGACAGAACCTCTGCCCCAGTGTGGCTCCTGTCCCCCAAGCACACCAGCTCAAGCACCGCATGGCATCTTTTGGCCTGCGTACTTGCGTAGCCCCTTGAACGGCTACGGAGCACCGCTGGTTCCGAGGACAAAGCACAGGAAGAGGCCATGGAGGAAGAAGAAGAGGAGGGGGTGGAGGAGAGAGGTGTGAAACTTAGGTAACGTCCCTGTCCATGCCTGCTGGACCATGCACCTTACCGCTGACCGCCCTGTCCAGCGAGGCATGGACATTGCCTTCTACATGCCGGTAGAGAGCCGGAATCGCCTTCAGTGAGAAAAAGTGGCGTTTGGGTACCTGCCACTGAGGAATCGCACATTCCACAAACTCACGGAAGGGGGCAGAGTCTACCAACTGAAAAGGCAGCAGTTGAAGTGCTAGCAATTCAGCCAAGCTAGCATTCAACCGTTGGGCATGTGGATGGCTGGGAGCAAACTTCTTTCGGCGGTGCAGCAGCTGGGGCAGGGAAATTTGCCTGGTACAATCTGACATCGGTGTACCAAAAGCAGATTGCCCACAAGTACTTGGCTGTGACACACCTAATTCTACACCTTTATTCCTCTCAGTGCAGGTCTCAGAGAGGACTGAAGGTATAGTGGGGTTGGAGATCTCAGCTGATGAGGAGCACGGAGAGGTCCTCTTTGTTCTTTGGTGTGGGTCTTTTAGATACGCTTGCCAACGAACTGCATGGCAGGTCAACATATGTCTGGTCAAGCATGTGGTACCCAAGCGGGAGATGTTTTGGCCAAGCGAGATACACTTGAGACATATGTTGCAAATAGCAGTGGTGCGATCTGATGCACTCGTCTCAAAAAGGCCCACACCAAAGAACTTTTTGAATAACGCGCAGAGACTGCAGCGCCCTGCACATGTGGAGCTTTGGGGTGTGATGCAGTCAAGGTGCTGCCCTTAGGCTGGCCCCTGGAGGGCATCCTGCCTCGTTGGTGATGTGCCGCCTCCTCCTCCTCCTCTCTCCTATCAGGCACCCACGTTGAGTCAGTGACCTCATCATTCCCTCCCTCCTCATCACTGGAGCAAACCTGGCAGTATGCTGCAGCAGGGGGTGCATGACTGCCAGATTGCTGTCCTTCTTGGGCACCTCCTCTGTCCGTGCTCACGTTACTGCCTTCATCGAGCTCAGTATCATCATCAGAGCCTTCCAAACGCTGGGCATCCTCCTGGAGCATGTACCCAACACTGTGGTCAAACAGTTCGAGGGACTCCTCAGGAGGACATGGTGGGGCTAGGGAAGGAGTCACTGATGACATTGAGCCAAGGGAAGAGGCCGCTGCTTTGCCAGACAAAGTACCCTGGGCATGGGTGAGAGAGGATGAGGAGGATGAGTCATCCACTTGACCAAGTCTTCCGCATATTGCGGCTCAACACAGCCAGCTGCCGAAACAAAGGCCAAGCGTGTCCCACGGCCACGTGCTGATGAGGATGCACGGTCTCCACGACCAGCACTAGACACAGAGCCTGCTTGCCCTCTCTTATTGGCTTGTGACTGTCTGCCTCTCCTTCTTGGCCTTCCAGACATACTAATGGCATGTAGCTGCACTAAGCTGGGATATATATATATATATATATATATATATATATATATATATGTACTGATACTGCAGCTAGCAAAATCAACTGCCTGCCTGTAGTATGAGAACACCACCAACATTCTACAGGTAGCTTTAGCTGAACACTGTGCAGAGCTCGCAAAAAACTAACTTGTAGCTTTTTTAGCTGCCTGCGGTAGTGATAGGATCAGGAAAACACCACCAACCTTCTACAGGTAGCTTTAGCTGAACACCGTGCAGAGCTCGCAAAAAAATAACTTGTAGGTTTAGCTGGACACTGTGAGGAGGACGCACCACACTAACTTGTAGTTTTAGCTGAACACTGTGAGCAGGACGCTCCGCACTAACTTGTAGGTTTAGCTGAACACTGTGAGGTGGATGCACCGCACTAACTTGTAGTTTTAGCTGAACACTGTGAAGTGGACGCACCACACTAACTTGTAGTTTTAGCTGAACACTGTGAGCAGGACGCACAGCACTAACTTGTAGTTTTAGCTGTACACCGTGAGCAGGACGCACCACTCTAACTTCTAGGTTTAGCTGAACACTGTGAGGTGGACGTGCCCCACTAAATTGTAGTTTTAGCTGAACACTGTGAGCAGGACGCACTGCACTAACTGTAAATAGTCTAGCTGCCTGACTGTGGTACTAATAGGATCAAAAGAACACCAGCAATTTTCTTCAGGTAGCTGTAAATACTGTAACAAGACAAGCCTGCCTGTCAGTAAGAAGATAACAGGAACGGATCTAGCTGAACACTGTGAGCAGGACGCACCGCACTAACTTGCAGGTTTAGCTGAACACTGTGAGGTGGACGCACCACACGAACTTGTAGTTTTAGCTGAACACTGTGAGCAGGACGCACTGCACTAACTGTAAATAGTCTAGCTGCCTGACTGTGGTACTAATAGGATCAAAAGAACACCAGCAATTTTCTTCAGGTAGCTGTAAATACTGTAACAAGACAAGCCTGCCTGTCAGTAAGAAGATAACAGGAACGGATCTAGCTGAACACTGTGAGCAGGACGCACTGCACTAACTTGTAGCTTTAGATGAACACTGTGCAGAGGTCTCACTACGCTAACTTGTAGGTTTAGCTGAACACTGTGAGGAGGACGCACAGCACTAACTTGTAGTTTTAGCTGAACACTGTGAGCAGGACGCACCGCACTAACTTCTAGGTTTAGCTGAACACTGTGAGGTGGACGCACCGCACTAACTTGTAGTTGTAGCTGAACACTGTGAGCAGGACGCACAGCACTAACTTGTAGTTTTAGCTGTACACCGTGAGCAGGACGCACCACACTAACTTCTAGGTTTAGCTGAACACTGTGAGGTGGACGTACCCCACTAACTTGTAGTTTTAGCTGAACACTGTGAGCAGGATGCACTGCACTAACTGTAAATAGTCTAGCTGCCTGACTGTGGTACTAATAGGATCAAAAGAACACCAGCAATTTTCTTCAGGTAGCTGTAAATACTGTAACAAGACAAGCCTGCCTGTCAGTAAGAAGATAACAGGAACGGATCTAGCTGAACACTGTGAGCAGGACGCACCGCACTAACTTGCAGGTTTAGCTGAACACTGTGAGGTGGACGCACCACACTAACTTGTAGTTTTAGCTGAACACTGTGAGCAGGACGCACTGCACTAACTGTAAATAGTCTAGCTGCCTGACTGTGGTACTAATAGGATCAAAAGAACACCAGCAATTTTCTTCAGGTAGCTGTAAATACTGTAACAAGACAAGCCTGCCTGTCAGTAAGAAGATAACAGGAACGGATCTAGCTGAACACTGTGAGCAGGACGCACTGCACTAACTTGTAGCTTTAGATGAACACTGTGCAGAGGTCTCACTACGCTAACTTGTAGGTTTAGCTGAACACTGTGAGGAGGACGCACAGCACTAACTTGTAGTTTTAGCTGAACACTGTGAGCAGGACGCACCGCACTAACTTCTAGGTTTAGCTGAACACTGTGAGGTGGACGCACCGCACTAACTTGTAGTTGTAGCTGAACACTGTGAGCAGGACGCACCGCACTAACTTGTAGGTTTAGCTGAACACTGTGAGGTGGACATAAATAAATAAATCCGCGCTTAGGACAATATAAGAGCTTCTGCCTATCTCTAATTAGTACCCCTAGGGGTCTAATTGCAAAAATAGATAGATAATAAGGAGATATAAAAGGCGCTGCCCTCTATGTTGATTAATTATCGGTACGGATGTCATAAACTGCACACTAAATTCAAATGATTGTGACATATATGAACTCCATCACTAAATGCCGTAATGCGGTCTAAAGATGGAAAAGACCTTATAATTGGAGAAGACCAGAAGATAAAATGAAATAAAATAAAAACACCAGTGGTTCAAAAAGTATTAATTACTGCTTGATGAGTATTAAAATTAGGTCACCCCAGTGAGAATATATTGTCTGCCATGTGAAATTGTGCTGACTTAAGTGAAACAAATAATTCTATAAACTGTGCAATTAATTAAATTGAAATTGACCCCAAAGTTCAAAAGTTTTGGGACAAGATGGCGCCAAGGAAAAACATTTTTTTGTTTTTATTTAGTAAGAAAACATAAGTGAATGAAAGTGTCAGTGCAATATCTGTTTTGCCACTCCCATATTCTGTGCAGATTGTTGGATTGGGTAGTAACTAACCCCAAGATTCAAAAATATTGTGACGGTAAGCGCCTGCTAGAAGTAAAATTGCTTATTTGTGTAAAAGTCTAAATAAAGTAAAATACAAAACAAATCGCTCCCTGAGCATTAAATCCAATAAATATACAATCCCAAAAATCTCATGCATAAAAAATATGTTTCCAGTCTCTTGTATTTTATAGCAGGTGGTGGTTCATTTCTAAAAAGTTTTTTTTAAATAATTTTTTTTTTGTATATATATATATATATATATATATATATATATATATATATATATAATCCATGTAACCAGATGGAAAAAACTAAGTTCAGTGTATATACTGTTTATTTCACCCTTGAGGGCATACACCAGTGACTTCTGTGCGTTTTATTCAGGTAGTGACTTGAAGTGCTCACCCCCCAGTGCTCCCCCACTCACCAGAAATAATCACCCCTGCAGGGGTACCGAGCGACAGAGTGGGTGCCTTAGGGTGGTTGATGATCACTCCAGTTCTGCTGCCGTTCCTCTGATTTATGCGATCCTTACAACTATTCCAGGGTAAGCTATGTGCTCCAAAATGACCAGGTTACTCCATTGTATACCACCTTTGTCTGTTAAACTCTCCGGAAATCCAGAGACAAGAGAAACACAAGGAGGCTTCCTTCGTGAAGTATGTCAAGTATTTATTGCACATAAGCCAAAAAGTCCACAGAACAAGCCTTAAATTGAGAAAATAATAAAACCGGCACCACTGTATGCAAGGATGGGACCAGAAGCGAGCTGTGAGCGTGCGTCCCACCTTGCGTTCCAGCCTCCACTTCCGGGTATGACGTGTGAGCGTGACTCCGCCTTACGCGTTTCGTCACAGGACGTTTTCAAAGACGGTGTCGACGCCTACGCTTCACACAATGATATAGTCATACGGCCCCACAACACCCCTCCCCTTATTATGGTAATATCGCTCGGGGGGTGGTGATGTGGTAAAGCCGCTGAATTCCCACAGTGTAATACATGCAGCCTAGGCATAACTGAGCACTTTCCAAACACATTACAATCTGTTCACTGCTGTTCATGTTCTAATTACTTGCTACTGTTGTGACCCGTTAACTGAACTCTGTTACACTCAGAGCAGTTATGTTTGGATTAATAATTTATGGTCCGATTGGAAGTAAATTCTCCCAATCCAATTTGTGTAATAAAAACAGATAGCAGTAAAAGGGAACAGCCTGCAATACAATAATATTGCATAAAATGCGATTAAATATAAGATAATATTAAATGCTCATGATTATGCTAAACAATGCAAATACAAAAAATAACAATCAAAAAAATGAAAATATGAAAAAAATATATAAAAATAGGATCCCCAAAATTATATTTAAATAGCAAGAATATATATAGGAATATAAAAACATTAAAAATACTAAAAACATATTAATTAATACTATATGAAAAATGTAATAAAGGTTGATAAAAATGCATATATTCTTTAATAAAAATGCATATATTCTTTAATAGAAATTCATATGTTCTTTAATAAAAAAAAAAAAAGTAAAATGCATCTATTTTCCAGGTATCCAGCATAGGGTAAGGAGGTGGGAATTGAGTGTTCGAGGGTAAGTTAGATTCTTCGTACAAAAATATTATAGGTGTTGTGTATGCTTATTCAGAAAAAACAAGGGCACATTTGGTGTAGATGGCAAAACATATGCAAGTTATGAGTCGACCAATTATGTGCCGTATCATCATAAATTGTGGGTCTGTAACTGAATATATCAAAGAGGTAAATATATATCCTACTGAGAGGTCAAAAATCGACCTCCTACTGTGCCAAATCTAGTTTAAACATATATTGCGGGTAATACATGTAGTATAGGGGCATGTAGAATGAGTATTGGGAGGACCCAGGGTATAAGGAGGTCTGGGGAGCTTATAGGCTTGAGGCTAAGAGTCAGCTCCTAATTTGATGCCCCTATAGTGGGACAGGTATCCATTTCCTAAATGTTAACCATAAAAGGGAGAGAACAAACGTTAATCAAAAAACCCGTTATCACTGTATATATAGCTAGATTGGATCCCCTGTTTTATCTTGTAGTTGTCTAGGGGTTAGCTATATAGCAATTCAGGTCTATGTCCAAGTTTAGCCCTTTAGGGGCAAGGGAACCCAGCTGATAAATCCAACTCGTTTCATTTCTGGAAATTGAGGTTTCTCTATTACCTCCACGCCAGTGTTCCTGCACTGAGTCAATACCATAGAAGGTAAGTACACTTGGATCCCTGTGATGGACCTCGTCGAAATGTCTGGATAGACTATGATTGGGGAACCCCTTTCTGATATTTTTGATATGTTCCCGGATCCGGACAAATAGCTGACTTGTGGTTCTTCCCACATATTGGAGGTGACAGGGACATTCCACAACATACGTGACATGTGTGCTTCGACAGGTGATCAGTTGGTTAATTCGGTATTCTTTATGATCATTGCATGATTTGAATGTATTCTTCCTTCTTGGTTGTCTTTTAGCTACTTTGCACGGTAGGCATCTCTGGCACCTAAAAAATCCTTTTAGTTCTGGACATATTTTAATGGACTTCGGGGGATCAATAACATTTTTTACTAAATGATCCCTTAGATTGGGTGTCTTTCTGTATATAAATTTGGGTTTGTTCGGCAGAAGTTTTGATAGGGTAAGGTCTTCCTTGAGTATAGGCCAGTACTTTTTTATTATTTTTTCAAAATCTCTAAACTGGCTGTTGAACCCTGTGATAAATGCTACATCCGGCACTTTCTCAGCTTTTTTGGTCTTGTTGAGAAGCAGGGAGGTTCTATCTAACTTCATGATGTCTGCTTTTAATTTTAAAAGTTTCTCCTTATCATATCCTTTTTCTTGGAATTTTTCAATTAGGATGTCGGCCTGTTTATTAAAATCCTCAGCTTTATCACAGTTACGTCGTATCCGTAATAGCTGCCCTTTGGGAACGTTGGTTTTCCATCTTGGGTGGTGACAGCTGGAAGTGGGGATGTACCCGTTTCGATCTGTCGGTTTAAAAAAAGTACGGGTCGATAGCTTGTCTCCTGTTTTAAAAATTTCCAGATCTAGGTAATCAATTTTGTCATAACTCCACTTCCCGGTAAACGTAATACCATATTTATTGTTGTTTAAATTCTCAAGGAATTTTGTGAGGCTGTCTGGTGTTCCGTTCCATAAGATAATCAAGTCGTCTATATACCTTTTGTACATCTTAATCTGAGGTATGTTGTTGCTGTAAATGTATTTATCTTCCCACAGGTCCATGAATAAATTAGCTACGCTAGGAGCATAGCGTGCTCCCATTGCGACTCCCTTTGTTTGTACATAATATTTTTTATCGTGCCAAAAATAGTTGCATTCCATGGCCATTTTTAGACCCTCAAGAATATATCCAATCTGTTCCTGCTTCATACTTGTATTTCTGTGCAGGGCTCTTTCCACACCCCGTAAGCCATCCTTCTGTTCAATACTGGTGTACAAAGAGTTTACATCTACTGCCACCAACAACCACTGTTCTGCTCCCTTAACCACTTCAGCCCCGGAAGGTTTTACCCCCTTCCTGACCAGAGCACTTTTTACAATTCGGCACTGCGTCGCTTTAACTGCTAATTGCGCGGTCATGCAATGCTGTACCCAAACAAAATTTGCGTCCTTTTCTTCCCACAAATAGAGCTTTCTTTTGATGGTATTTGATCACCTCTGCCGTTTTTATTTTTTGCGCTATACACGGAAAAAGACTGAAAATTTTGAAAAAAAATGATATTTTCTACTTTTTGTTCTAAAAAAAATCCAATAAACTCAATTTTAGTCATACATTTAGGCCAAAATGTATTCGGCCACATGTCTTTGGTAGAAAAAATGTCAATAAGTGTATATTTATTGGTTTGCGCAAAAGTTATAGCGCCTACAAACTAGGGTACATTTTCTGGAATTTACACAGCCTTTAATTTATGACTGCCTATGTCGTTTCTTGAGGTGCTAAAATGGCAGGGCAGTACAAAACCCCCACAAATGACCCCATTTTGGAAAGTAGACACCCCAAGGAATTTGCTGAGAGGCATGTTGAGCCCATTGAATATTCATTTTTTCTGTCCCAAGTGATTGAATAATGACAAAAAAAAAAAAAATTACAAAAAGTTGTCACTAAATGATATATTGCTCACACAGGCCATGGGCATATGTGGAATTGCACCACAAAATACATTTAGCTGCTTCTCCTGAGTATGGGGATATCACATGTGTGGGACTTTTTGGGAGCCTAGCCGCGTACAGGGCCCCAAAAACCAATCACTGCCTTCAGGATTTCTAAGGGCGTACATTTTTGATTTTACTCCTCACTACCTATCACAGTTTTGAAGGCCATAAAATGCCCAGATGGCATAAAACCCCCCCAAATGACCCCATTTTGGAAAGTAGACACCCCAAGCTATTTGCTTTGAGGCATGTTGAGTCCATGGAATGTTTTATATTTTGACACAAGTTGCGGGAAAGTGACAAATTTATTTATTTTTTTTTTTGCACAAAGTTGTCACTAAATGATATATTGCTCACACAGGCCATGGGCATATGTGGAATTGCACCCCAAAATACATTTAGCTGCTTCTCCTGAGTACGGGGATACCACATGTGTGGGACTTTTTGGGAGCCTAGCCGCGTACGGGGCCCCGAAAACCAATCACTGCCTTCAGGATTTCTAAGGGCGTACATTTTTGATTTTACTCCTCACTACCTATCACAGTTTCGGAGGCCATGGAATGCCCAGGTGGCACAAACCCCCCCAAATGACCCCATTTTGGAAAGTAGACACCCCAAGCTATTTGCTGAGAGGCATGGTGAGTATTTTGCAGCTCTCATTTGTTTTTGAAAATAAAGAAAGACGAGAAAAAAAAATTTTTTTTTTTCTTTTTTCAATTTTCAAAACTTTGTGACAAAAAGTGAGGTCTGCAAAATACTCACTATACCTCTCATCAAATAGCTTGGGGTGTCTACTTTCCAAAATGGGGTCATTTGGGGGGGTTTTTTGCCACCTGGGCATTCCATGGCCTCCAAAACTGTGATAGGCAGTGAAGAGTGAAATCAAAAATTTACGGCCTTAGAAAGCCTGAAGGCGGTGCTTGGTTTTCGGGGTCCCGTACGCGGCTAGGCTCCCAAAAAGTCTCACACATGTGGTATACCCGTACTCAGGAGAAGCAACAGAATGTATTTTGGGGTGTAATTTCACATATTCCCATGGCATGTTTGAGCAATATATCATTTAGTGACAACTTTGCGCAAAAAAAAATAAAAAAAATAAAAAATTGTCTCTTTCCCGCAACTTGTGTCACAATATAAAATATTCCATGGACTCGACATGCCTCTCAGCAAATAGCTTGGGGTGTCTACTTTCCAAAATGGGGTCATTTGGGGGGGGTTTGAACTGTCCTGGCATTTTATGCACAACATCTAGAAGCTTATGTCACACATCACCCACTCTTCTAACCACTTGAAGACAAAGCCCTTTCTGACACTTTTTGATTACATAAAAAAATAATTTTTTTTTGCAAGAAAATTACTTTGAACCCCCAAACATTATATATTTTTTTAAAGCAAATGCCCTACAGATTAAAATGGTGGGTGTTTCATTTTTTTTTTTCACACAGTATTTGCGCAGCGATTTTTCAAACGCATTTTTTGGGGAAAAAACACACTTTTTTAAATTTTAATGCACTAAAACACACTATATTGCCCAAATGTTTGATGAAATAAAAAAGATGATCTTAGGCCGAGTACATGGATACCAAA
Organism: Aquarana catesbeiana; assembly: GCF_042186555.1. Taxonomy (NCBI): domain Eukaryota; kingdom Metazoa; phylum Chordata; class Amphibia; order Anura; family Ranidae; genus Aquarana; species Aquarana catesbeiana. The sequence continues at coordinate 158,824,400 of NC_133328.1, read as the reverse complement.
CATGACATGCTTTAAAATTGCGCACAAACGTGCAGTGGCGACAAACTAAATACATTTTTAAAAGCCTTTAAAAGCCTTTACAGGTTACCACTTTAGATTTACAGAGGAGGTCTACTGCTAAAATTACTGCCCTCGATCTGACGTTCGCGGTGATACCTCACATGCATGGTGCAATTGCTGTTTACATTTGACGCCAGACCGACGCTTGCGTTCGCCTTAGCGCAAGAGCAGGGGGGACAGGGGTGCTTTTTTTTTCTTTATTATTATTATTTTTTATCTTATTTTTAAACTGTTCCTTTCATTTTTTTTTTTTTTAAATCATTTTTATTGTTATCTCAGGGAATGTAAATATCCCCTATCATAGCAATAGGTAGTGACAGGTACTCTTTTTTGCAAAAATTGGGGTCTATTAGACCCTAGATTTCTCCTCTGCCCTCAAAGCATCTGACCACACCAAGATCGGTGTGATAAAATGCTTTCCCAATTTCCCAATGGCGCTGTTTACATCCGGCGAAATCTAAGTCATAAAATGCTCGTAGCTTCCGGTTTCTTAGGCCATAGAGATGTTTGGAGCCACTCTGGTCTCTGATCAGCTCTATGGTCAGCTGGCTGAATCACCGGCTGCATTCTCAGGTTCCCTGTTGAGACAGGAGAGCCAGAGAAAAACACGGAAGACGTTGGGGGGGGGCATTCCCTCCCACTGCTTGTAAAAGCAGTCTAGAGGCTAATTAGCTGCTAGGATTGCTTTTACATGAAAGCCGATCGCTGGCTGAAAAGAATGATACCAAGATGATACCTAAACCTGCAGGCATCATTCTGGTATAACCACTCAAAGTCGTGAATGGCGTACCTGAAGACAAAAAAATGGTTAACAATAAAGCACAGTAAACGGTAAGGTATAAAAAATTGCATATCTGAAAAGCAAGCATGATAAAACATAACAACAATAAAACATTGCAGAATAGAATACAGTAAAAAAGAGCAGAACAATAGAGAGAGAATAGAGAGAGAGAGAACAATAAAACGACAACTATTTTTTTTTTATTTTATATTTTTGTTTGTGTTTTTTTTTTTTTTTTTTTACACTTTTTTTTGTAACTAACTTTTATAACTGTAACCGGTTCCAGGTTCGGGTCTCTCAAAATGCGATGGCATCTTGGGAGACCCTGTGAAAGTGTGCCTAGTCTGTGCAATGCTGTACCCTACGCTAATACTCAACTAGTGAATGGTAGCGTTCAAAACATTCACCAATGCAAAGACCAGGATTGTCAGGACAGGAGGGACAATAATAGTGGGTGTCACGCCTATATCCGCGCTTGCTGCAGACACAACATCTTTTTTGGGGGGGTTCGCTGGGTAGGGGTACTCGGGAGGACATAAAGAAAATGCCTCTCATGCAGCCGACTGCATTTGGTTGGGGATGTGAATGGGGGAAGTACGGGCGCTGCAGAAGCGGTGGGTTCCCAATTAGGATTGGCGAATGCAGCAGGAAGGGCACTATGGACACGACGGGCCTGTGTTTGTCTTCTTGGTGGCAGCGGGACACTACTTGTGCTTGCCACCTCACCAGCTTGAACTGCATTTATGGGACTCGCCACGTCACCAAGTGTTACTGCAGTGCTGGTTTGACTACGACCGGGGTGTACTAGGCTGCTGGTGCTTGCCAGTTCACCAAAACGCTACCAAAAAAACTGTTAGCGATCGCAGGGATCAGGCCTGACTCTGCGAACGCTGCAGTTATGCGTTTAGTGTTTGTAAGTGTCAGTGATCGATCGATACTGCACTTGGGTGGGCTGGGCCGGGCGGAGGGGCAAAACGCAGGTGCTAGCAGGTATCTGGGCTGATCCCGCTAACACTGCGTTTGTGGGAACCCTAAACTGCTGGGGACGCTAGTATAGATCTGATCAGATCAGATATTGATCCGATCAGATACTATACCACTAAGGGAGGTGTACGGTGCGTGTGTGGGTGTTAGCGGTACTGGCGCTAACCTGACGCTGCCTGGGGCTGGTGCTTGCCAGTTCACCAAAACGCTACCAAAAAAACTGTTAGCGATCGCAAGGATCAGGCCTGACTCTGCGAACGCTGCAGTTATGCGTTTAGTGTTTTGTAAGTGTCAGTGATCGATCGATACTGCACTTGGGTGGGCTGGGCTGGGCCGGGCGGAGGGGCAAAACGCAGGTGCTAGCAGGTATCTGGGCTGATCCCACTAACACTGCGTTTGTGGGAACCCTAAACTGCTGGGGACGCTAGTATAGATCTGATCAGATCAGATATTGATCCGATCAGATACTATACCACTAAGGGAGGTGTACGGTGCGTGCGTGGGTGTTAGCAGTACTGGCGCTAACCTGACGCTGCCTGGGGCTGGTGCTTGCCAGTTCACCAAAACGCTACCAAGAAAACTGTTAGCGATCGCAGGGATCAGGCCTGACTCTGTGAACGCTGCAGTTATGCGTTTAGTGTTTTGTAAGTGACAGTGATCGATCGATACTGCACTTGGGTGGGCTGGGCCGGGCAGAGGGGAAAAACGCAGGTGCTAGCAGGTATCTGGGCTGATCCCGCTAACACTGCGTTTTTGGGAACCCTAAACTGCTGGGGACACTAGTATAGATCTGATCGGATCAGATATTGATTCGTTCAGATACTATACCACTAAGGGAGGCGTATGCTGCGTGCGTGGGTGTTAGCGGTACTGGCGCTAATCTGACGCTGCCTGGGGCGACGCATATCACCGCCGGGCGATCAGGGGGCTAAACCTTTATTAGGTAATAAACAGCGGGTGCCCTGACACTATATAAAATAAACGAACTAACCAGCGTCACCCGTAACGGTTATACGGTGATCAGTGGTGAAAGGGTTAACTAGGGGGCAATCAAGGGGTTAAAACATTTATTAGGTAGTATATGGGGGTCCCTGTCACTATAAAATGCTGACGGCGAACCTAAATATTTAGCTCCCTAACTAGTGTCACCAGCGACACTAATACAGCGATCAGAAAAATGATCGCTTAGTGACACTGGTGACAGGGGGTGATCAAGGGGTTAAAACTTTATTAGGGGGGGTTAGGGGGGTATCCTAGACCTAAAGGGGGGTAATACTCACTGCCCTAACACTGTAACTGTCACAAACTGACACCATGCAGTAATCAGAAAAAAAAAAAAAATACTGCTTGCTGTCAGTTTGTGACAGGGGGGGGGGTGATTGGGGGGGGATCGGGGGTGTAAAGTATGCCTGGCATGTTCTACTGTGTGTGTGTGTGTGTGTTGTGCACTCACATGTCTTCTCTCCTCGGCGCTGGGACGGAAACTGCCAAGCCGAGGAGAAATTACATCACATCCTTTGCCTGTGTGAAACTACACACAGGCAGGGGAGGATTCCGATTGGCTGGGAGCGATCGCGAGGGGGGGGCCACGATCGGATGGTCTCCCCCTCGCCTCCCGACGCTCCCAGTCAAATGCCGACCGCCGCTGGCACCGGGGGGGGTCCGATCGGACCCCCCGCCCGCGGGAGGCAGATCACGTACGGGTACGTGATTCTGCCTGCCCGTGCCATTCTGCCGCCGTATATGTGCGTTAGGCGGTCGGCAAGTGGTTAATCTCTTGCAGTTCTTGAATGAATTGCATACTATCCCGTAGGTATGATTTCCCTTCTTTCACTAGGGGTTTAAGAAATTTGTCCAGGTACTCTCCCAACCTAGAGAAGATAGAGTTAATCCAACTGATTATGGGCCTGCCTGGTGGTTTTTCTAACCTTTTGGATTTTTGGTGTATGGTATATCACAGGTGTTTTAGTTGAATTGGATATTAAATATTCTGCCTCTTTACAATTTAAAATACCCTTAATTTTCCCTTTTTCCACATAGATTTTAAGGTTCTTTTCATATTTTTCTTCGGGTTCCCTTTGAGCGTTTTATAGGTATTTTCTATACTCAGAAGGTTGTTCATCTCATCCTGATAGTCCTTTCTATTCAGAATGACCAGGCCACCCACTTTATCAGCAGGCCTGATCACTACCTCATGTTTTTTTCCTATACCTTTGATGGTATTCCAGATATTACTGGATCTTTTTTTATTGGTATTTCCCATTAATTTGATGTCTTCTTCCACCATTTTTTTAAAAGCATTAATACATTGATTCCCTGGGGTTTTCGGATTAAAAATTGAGTTATTTTTGAGGTTCGTTTGTTCAAATTCTGAATCTACCCTTATTGTTTCTCCTGGATTCATCGCAAAGTGTTTTTTTATGTTCAGCTTTCTTAAAAACTTTTGTAAATCAATAAAGGCCTCAAATTTGTCAAAAGGTTTATCAGAGGTTTACCATCAAAGGTATAGGAAAAAAACATGAGGTAGTGATCAGGCCTGCTGATAAAGGGGGTGGCCTGGTCATTCTGAATAGAAAGGGCTATCAGGATGAGATGAACAACCTTCTGAGTATAGAAAATACCTATAAAACGCTCAAAGGGAACCCGAAGAAAAAATATGAAAAGAAACTTAAAATCTATGTGGAAAAAGGGAAAATTAAGGGTATTTTAAATTGTAAAGAGGCAGAATATTTAATATCCAATTCGACTAAAACACCTGTGATATACCATACACCAAAAATCCATAAAAGGTTAGAAAAACCGCCAGGCAGGCCCATAATCAGTGGGATTAACTCTATCTTCTCTAGGTTGGGAGAGTACCTGGACAAATTTCTTAAACCCCTAGTGAACGAAGGGAAATCATACCTACGGGATAGTATGCAATTAATTCAAGAACTGCAAGAGATTAAGGGAGCAGAACAGTGGTTGTTGGTGGCAGTAGATGTAAACTCTTTGTACACCAGTATTGAACAGAAGGATGGCTTACGGGGTGTGGAAAGAGCCCTGGACAGAAATACAAGTATGAAGCAGGAACAGATTGGATATATTCTTGAGGGTCTAAAAATGGCCATGGAATGCATCTATTTTTGGCATGATAAAAAATATTATGTACAAACAAAGGGAGTCGCAATGGGAGCACGCTATGCTCCTAGCGTAGCTAATTTATTCATGGACCTGTGGGAAGATAAATACATTTACAGTAACAACATACCTCAGATTAAGATGTACAAAAGGTATATAGACGACTTGATTATCTTATGGAACGGAACACCAGACAGCCTCACAAAATTCCTTGAGAATTTAAACAACAATAAATATGGTATTACGTTTACCGGGAAGTGGAGTTATGACAAAATCGATTACCTAGATCTGGAAATTTTTAAAACAGGAGACAAGCTATCGACCCGCACTTTTTTTAAACCGACAGATCGAAACGGGTACATCCCCACTTCCAGCTGTCACCACCCAAGATGGAAAACCAACGTTCCCAAAGGGCAGCTATTACGGATACGACGTAACTGTGATAAAGCTGAGGATTTTAATAAACAGGCCGACATCCTAATTGAAAAATTCCAAGAAAAAGGATATGATAAGGAGAAACTTTTAAAATTAAAAGCAGACATCATGAAGTTAGATAGAACCTCCCTGCTTCTCAACAAGAACAAAAAAGCTGAGAAAGTGCCGGATGTAGCATTTATCACAGGGTTCAACAGTTTAGAGATTTTGAAAAAATAATAAAAAAGTACTGGCCTATACTGAAGGAAGACCTTACCCTATCAAAACTTCTGCCGACCAAACCCAAATTTATATACAGAAAGACACCCAATCTAAGGGATCATTTAGTAAAAAATGTTATTGATCCCCCGAAGTCCATTAAAATATGTCCAGAACTAAAAGGATTTTTTAGGTGCCAGAGATGCCTACTGTGCAAAGTAGCTAAAAGACAACCAAGAAGGAAGAATACATTCAAATCATGCAATGATCATAAAGAATACCGAATTAACCAACTGATCACCTGTCGAAGCACACGTCATGTATGTTGTGGAATGTCCCTGTCACCTCCAATATGTGGGAAGAACCACACATCAGCTATTTGTCCGGATCCGGATCCGGATATCAGAAAGGGGTTCCCCAATCATAGTCTATCCAGACATTTCGACGAGGTCCATCACAGGGATCCAAGTGTACTTACCTTCTATGGTATTGACTCAGTGCAGGAACACTGGCGTGGAGGTAATAGAGAAACCTCAATTTCCAGAAATGAACGAGTTGGATTTATCGGCTGGGTTCCCTTGCCCCTAAAGGGCTAAACTTGGACATAGACCTGAATTGCTATATAGCTAACCCCTAGACAACTACAAGATAAAACGGGGGGGTCCAATCTAGCTATATATACAGTGATAACGGGTTTTTTGATTAACGTTTGTTCTCTCCCTTTTATGGTTAACATTTAGGAAATGGATACCTGTCCCACTATAGGGGCATCAAATTAGGAGCTGACTGTTAGCCTCAAGCTTATAAGCTCCCCAGACCTCCTTATACCCTGGGTTAAGTGGAGTCCTCCCAATACTCATTCTACATGCCCCTATATTACATGTATTACCCGCAATATATGTTTAAACTAGATTTGGCACAGTAGGAGGTCGATTTTTGACCTCTCAGTAGGATATATATTTACCTCTTTGATATATTCAGTTACAGACCCACAATTTATGATGATACGGCACATAATTGGTCGACTCATAACTTGCATATGTTTTGCCATCTACACCAAATGTGCCCTTGGTTTTTCTGAATAAGCATACACAACACCTATAATATTTTTGTACGAAGAATCTAACTTACCCTCGAACACTCAATTCCCACCTCCTTACCCTATGCTGGATACCTGGAAAATAGATGCATATTTACTTAATATGTTTTTAGTATTTTTAATGTTTTTATATTCCTATATATATTCTTGCTATTTAAATATAATTTTGGGGATCCTATTTTTATATATTTTTTTCATATTTTCATTTTTTTGATTGTTATTTTTTGTATTTGTATTGTTTAGCATAATCATGAGCATTTAATATTAACTTATATTTAATCGCATTTTATGCAATATTATTGTATTGCTGTCTGTTCCCTTTTACTGCTATCTGTTTTTATTACACAAATTGGATTGGGAGAATTTACTTCCAATCGGACCATAAATTATTAATCCAAACATAACTGCTCTGAGTGTAACAGAGTTCAGTTAACAGGTCACAACAGTAGCAAGTAATTAGAACATGAACAGCAGTGAACAGATTGTAATGTGTTTGGAAAGTGCTCAGTTATGCCTAGGCTGCATGTATTACACTGTGGGAATTCAGCGGCTTTACCACATCCCCACCCCCCGAGCGATATTACCATAATAAGGGGAGGGGTGTTGTGGGCCGTATGACTATATCATTGTGTGAAGCGTAGGCGTCGACACCGTCTTTGAAAACGTCCTATGACGAAACGCGTAAGGCGGAGTCACGCTCACACATCATACCCGGAAGTGGAGGCTGGAACGCAAGGTGGGACGCACGCTCACAGCTCGCTTCTGGTCCCATCCTTGCATACAGTAGTGCCGGTTTTATTATTTTCTCAATTTAAGGCTTGTTCTGTGGACTTTTTGGCTTATGTGCAATAAATACTTGACATACTTCACAAAGGAAGCCTCCTTGTGTTTCTCTTGTCTCTGGATTTCCGGAGAGTTTAACAGACAAAGGTGGTATACAATGGAGTAACCTGGTCATTTTGGAGCACATAACTTACCCTGGAATAGTTGTAAGGATCGCATAAATCAGAGGAACGGCAGCAGAACTGGAGTGATCATCAACCACCCTAAGGCACCCACTCTGTCGCTCGGTACCCCTGCAGGGGTGATTATTTCTGGTGAGTGGGGGAGCACTGGGGGGTGAGCACTTCAAGTCACTACCTGAATAAAACGCACAGAAGTCACTGGTGTATGCCCTCAAGGGTGAAATAAACAGTATATACACTGAACTTAGTTTTTTCCATCTGGTTACATGGATTATATATATACAAAAAACTTTTTATTTAAAAAAAACTTTTTAGAAATGAACCACCACCTGCTATAAAATACAAGAGACTGGAAACATATTTTTTATGCATGAGATTTTTGGGATTGTATATTTATTGGATTTAATGCTCAGGGAGCGATTTGTTTTGTATTTTACTTTATTTAGACTTTTACACAAATAAGCAATTTTACTTCTAGCAGGCGCTTACCGTCACAATATTTTTGAATCTTGGGGTTAGTTACTACCCAATCCAACAATCTGCACAGAATATGGGAGTGGCAAAACAGATATTGCACTGACACTTTCATTCACTTATGTTTTCTTACTAAATACTAACAAAAAAATTTTTTTCCTTGGCGCCATCTTGTCCCAAAACTTTTGAACTTTGGGGTCAATTTCAATTTGATTAATTGCACAGTTGATAGAATTATTTGTTTCAATTTAGTCAGCACAATTTCACATGGCAGACAATATATTCTCACTGGGGTGACCTAATTTTAATACTCATCAAGCAGTAATTAATACTTTTTGAACCACTGGTGTTTTTATTTTATTTCATTTTATCTTCTGGTCTTCTCCAATTATAAGGTTTTTTCCATCTTTAGACCGCATTACGGCATTTAGTGATGGAGTTCATATATGTCACAATCATTTGAATTTAGTGTGCAGTTTATGACATCCGTACCGATAATTAATCAACATAGAGGGCAGCGCCTTTTATATCTCCTTATTATCTATCTACTGTGAGGTGGACGCACCACACTAACTTGTAGGTTTAGCTGAACACTGTGAGCAGGATGCACCCCACTAACTTGTAGGTTTAGCTGAACACTGTGAGCAGGACGCACCCCACTAACTTGTAGTTTTAGCTGAACACTGTGAGCAGGACGCACTGCACTAACTGTAAATAGTCTAGCTGCCTGACTGTGGTACTAATAGGATCAAAAGAACACCAGAAATTTTCTTCAGGTAGCTGTAAATACTGTAACAAGACAAGCCTGCCTGTCAGTAAGAAGATAACAGGAACGGATCTAGCTAAACTGAATACAGTGTATATATATATATATATATATATATATATATATATATATATATATATATATATATATATATATATATGCAACACCTGGGATGCATATATATATACACAATACACTGTAAGTGCAGCTAACTGACTGACTGTTCTGCCTAATCTATCTAACTCAAATCAAATGACACTGTCTGTCTCTCTCTCTCTCTATCTATGAATGCCGGAACACACACTACACAGGGCCGCTGTGCAGGCGGCCTTATATAGTGTGGGGCATGTGCTAAATCCCCTGAGCCATAATTGGCCAAAGCCTCTTGGCTTTGGCCAATTACGGCTCTTTGTTCAGACGGCGCTGTGATTGGCCAAGCATGCGGGTCATAGTGCATGCTTGGCCAATTATCAGCCAGCAATGCACTGCGATGCCGCATTGAATTATGGGCCGTGACGCGCCACACGAATTTGGTGCGAACGGCCCATATCGTTTGCAATTCGGCGAACGGACGAACAGACGATGTTCGAGTCGAACATGGGTTCGACTCGAACACGAAGCTCATCCCTAGCTCCAACTATCCATAGGCCGGCAGCTCTTAAAGCTCCCTCTGTGAACAGTCTTCCTTGATGTTTGACGTGGAGGTGATGACATGATATGATCAAGTAAGCAATGTGGTGGTAACCAGGAACTATTAGAGGGTTTCTCTCATCTGATTCTAAGTTGGCTTGTCTTAGATGACCACCTACCCTCAATAGTCCATTTTGATCAAGAAATGGGTCAAGTTTTCTCATGGCTCTGTCACTAGGGATAGGTTTTCTGTTCAAGATACAGTCGATCTCCTTATCATAGACTTCATGCTATACAGTGCAGATGATAAGATCCTGAGACTGTTGGAGCTCTAATGCTGAACTGATCCTTTGACAATGATGCCATCCTTTACGGTCACAGCTGTTTGAGTCACCTTTGAAAGAGTGAGCTATATGGATAAGACAAGAAATAGCTCGAACAAGCGTCTTCCATTTTGAGAACCTGGTAAATCTGTTAGATTTAAGCTGGCAGTCTGAAGTTGCAGTCTGAAATGTCGAGATCTCAGGACGGATGTCAGTATCTGAGTCTGGATCTACTAGTTCAATAGTGTCACTCTTAGGAACAGTCTGTTCTGCATTGTACAAGAATGCAGGTCCTGTAAACCATGTTGTGTCTTTAAGATTACATGCAGCAACAGCTTTTGTAGCATGGTCTGCAGGATTATGGTCAGTTGGTACGTAGCGCCATTGTGTTGGACGAGTGGCTCTCCTAATCCTCAATACTCTGTTGTTGATGTGAACATAGAAACGTCTGGTCTCTTTGTAGATGTAGCCTAGCACTACTTTGCTGTCAGTGTAGAGCTGGATATCCTTGAGGTCAATTTCCATCTCTGAGGTTATTAGTTCTGCTAGTTCAACAGCTAGTACTGCAGCACAAAGTTCTAGCCTAGGTACAGTGAGCTCAGGGGATGTGGAGCTAGCTTTGCCTTGCCCATGACAAATACTACGTGGCATTGTGCTGTAGTGGCAACAAAGTAGGCCACAGCAGCTATTGCTTTGATAGAAGCATCACAGAATATGCAAAGGTTTTGGCTCTGTGTCTTTGTAGAGGGTATGGGAGCATATGGGCGTAAAACATGGAGATCAGATAAGACTGATAGAGAGTTCCTCCACTCTACCCAAGAGTTCCTCTTATCAGGGGGTAATGCGGCATCCCAGTGGGCTGTTTCACGAATAAAGTCTCTAAGTAGGGCTTTACCTTGAATTGTAACAGGTGCCGCAAATCCTAATGTGTCGTATAGGCTATTGATTTTGGACAAGACACCTCTGTGAGTGAAGGGCTTTTCTTCTCCGTTTATTTGGAAGGTAAAGGAATCAGATTTCAAGTCCCAAAGTAGACATAGACTGCGCTGTACAGGTAAAGAGTCTGTACCTAGATCTAAGCCTCTTAGATCATTAGAATGGTCTTGAGCAGGGAAAGCTTCTATTACCTCTTTGCAGTTGAAGCAATCTTGTGAAGCCTGAGATTAGAACAAGCGAGCATTTCCTGTGCTCTCTTAAGAAGACAAATTGCAGACTCACTGGAAGGTAAGGATCTACATAAAAGTCTTTCTCTACAAATTGCTTTGTATCTGAGCCATACTCAAGTTCACCTTCTTGGGCGGAATGTCTGAGTCCATAGATAGCAACTGCAGGTGAAGGGCTATTGCCAAAGATGTGTACCCTCATGCGATACTCTGAGATATCTTTGGAAGGGTCATTGTCTCTGAACCAAAGGAACCTTAGGAAGTTTCTGTCTCCCTCTCTGACCAGGAAGCAATGGAACATCTGTTGGATGTCAGCTATGAAGGCAATAGAATCTTTGCGGAAGCGTAAAAGCACTCCCAGGAGTTTGTTGTTGAGGTCTGGGGTCTGTCAAGAGGACATTGTTCAAGGAGACACCCTTGAATTTGGCACTAGAGTCAAACACTACTCTGATTTGACCTGACTTTTTAGGATGGTACACTCTGAATATAGGGAGGTACCAACACTCTTCAGAGTCTTTAAGGTTGGGAGCTATCTCGCCATGACCGTTCTAAAAGATCTTCCCCATGAAAGAAAAGAAATGTTCTCTCATCTCTGGCTTTCTTTGTAAATTACGTCTAAGGGAAGTGAAATGTTGTAGCACTTGTTCTCTGTTATTGGTTAAGCGTTGTCTCTGTGGTCTGAAGGGAAGAGGTGCAACCCAGCTGTTTGTGCTATCTTTGACTAATCCTTGCTCCATTATTTCTAAGAAGAGTTTGACTGCAATAGACATTGCCACACGATTGTCATCTTTAGTTCTTTGAAAGACTGTGCACCCTAAATGGTCTCGGTCACTGTCACAGGCAAAGTTGTCACTAGTGGGGCTTGTGAAGGGACTTGACAAGTGGGTTGTGTAGGCCGATTCCTTAACAAGAAAATTGTTGTGGCATGGCTGGAAAAGAGAGGGACGCCCATTCTCTAGGGTATTAGTGAGCATGCTGCTAACGGAGTTAGGTTTGTGCACGCTTCCTAGACAGACATCTCCAATGATGACCCATCCGAGGTCTCACCTCTGAGCATAAGGAGCGTTGTTGGGACCATTAATTTGAGCTCTTCATTTGTGGACTCGTAACATATCTCTCCCAAGGAGTAGGATAATCTGAGCCTGAGGGTCAAGTTTTGGTATCAGATGCGCTATGCGTTGCAAGTGTGGGTGATGAGCAGCCACATCTGGTGTAGGAATTTCAGATCTATAGTCAGGGATCTTGCTGCATTCGATAAGAGTTGGCAAAGACAAGCATGACTGTCCGTCAATGGACTGGACTTGGTAGCTGGATGCTCTCCTCCCCGCCGTCTCCACTATTCCTGCACAAGTTTTTAAGGAGTAGGGGATGCTGGGGCCTTTAATGCCAAAGATGTCAAAGAAGGTTGAGCTGGCTAATGACTTGTTACTTTGGTCATCCAGAATTGTGTAAAGCTTAATAGCTTTGTCTTTTTGGCCTGTTAGGTAGACTCTGACTAGGCAGATTTTGGAGCAGGCCCTGCCACATATGACTCCTTTGCAGACCTCTGTACATTGTGAAGTGATCTCTGGTGTAGTTGTAATGGTGTGCTCTTCCTCCCCGCCATGCTCACTAGTGCTGAGAGTGTGTTGTAAAGTCCATGGAGCTGGCCCAGGATGTAAACCTGTGTTGTGATCTGAGCTGTCACATTCTGTGCATTTTAAACTGACCTTACAGTCCTTGGCGAGGTGAGATGTTGAAGAGCAGCACCTGTAGCAGATGTGGTCCTCCTTGAGGAAGGCCTTGCAGTCCTGCAGGGTTTTCTCTCTGAAGGCTCTGCATTTTAGGAGAGGATGTGGCTTCCAATGCAAGGGACACTGCTTACCAGGATTGTCTCCCAGTTTGAGAAGCTGGCAGACCTGTGAAAAGAATCTGGAGGAGTCACGTTAGTTTTGTGTACTGTTACTGGAGGTTTGCGAGGGTTAAGTCCCGAAGGAGCAGCACATGACTATGTAAAATCAAAACTTGGATCATTCCTTGTTTTAGCTTGCTGACACACAAAGTCCACAAAAACAGAAAAATGAGGGAATGGAACATCATGCTGTCTTTTAAATGGGGATCCATGTGTAATCCACTGCTCTTGCAAGTTATAGGGTAACTTTTGTACAATGGGGTTGACACCTCTGGCTGTGTCAAGGAATGCAAGTCCTTGTAAGTCCCCCTCAGATTTAGCTACTTGAAGTTCCATTAGCAAGTCACTTAGCCCCCTATGTTTCTGGTAGGCTTTGTAAGGTATTTTGGGGAAGTTATCAAGTCTTTTGAATAGTGCGCTTTCTACTGCTTCTGCTGAACCATAACACTCATCAAGTCTATCCCAGATCGTTTTAAGACCTGTGTCTGGGTGGTTTATATTCATTGTCCTGATTCGCCTGGTGTGTTTAGCAGACTCATTTCCAAGCCATTTGATCAGGAGGTCTATCTCTTCACTACAAGACAAATCTAAGTCTCTGATGGCATTTTGAAAGGAAGACCGCCAGGCTCTGTAGCTTTCAGGGCAGTCATTAAACTTTTCAAGTCCTTTGGTGACTAACTCACGTCGTGCAAAGAAACTTGCAAAGTCTATGGTGACTAGGTTAGCCTGCTGTGTTGCCATGGTGAGATGGCTGTGTGTAGTCATACCTTTTGAGGGTGTCAAGCCGACCTCTGTCGTACCATTCTGACTTGGACGTTGGTTCTGGAGGACCATTAGAAGGCTCTGTTATCTCACGTGTAGGGAGTCTTTCATAGGAGGCGTCACTTTGCATGGATTTCTCCTGTTTGCAGGCTTGAGACTTGTCGCTGACTTGCAGCGGCACCGTGTAGTGTCTTTGGCTTGTCTCTTTGACATCATCTTTGTCACTGCTTGGCTTAAAATGTTGATTGCTGTAATCTGAAGTTTGTTGTAGAGAATGTTGAGTTTCAGCTTCTGGGTCGAGAATATTGCTGCGTCTGCTGCATTCACTTCTCAGGTATACAGCTAATTCTAACACCTCTGCTTCGGCTATGGTGGCTGCTGCTTCCTTCCCTACAGTGAGTTTCTCTAGGGCTACTTCTAGGAGGGCTTCCTCGGCTTCTAACTGTGTCTCTTGTGTCTTTAGCCTCACTTTCTCCTTTTTAACCACTTCCCGCCCGCCCTATAGTGGATTGACGTCCGGGAAGTGGTTCTGTTATCCTGACTGGACGTCATATGACGTCCAGCAGGATAACATGCCGCAGCGCGCCCCCGGGGGCGCGCATCGCGGCGATCGGTGGAGCGGTGTGTCAGTCTGACACACCGCTACACTGATCTTGGTAAAAAGCCTCCGGCGGAGGCTCTTTACCACGTGATCAGCCGTGTCCAATCATGGCTGATCACGCTGTTAATAGGAAGAGCCATTGATTGGCTCTTCCTCACTCGCGTCTGACAGACGCAAGTAGAGGAGAGCCGATCGGCGGCTCTCCTGGCAGGGGGGGTCTGCGCTGATTGTTTATCAGCGCAGCCCCCCCCGCAGATCACCACACTGGACCACCAGGGATCGCCACTAGGACCACCAGGGAAGGGGCAACATGTGGATGGCCAGGTATGTACCCCATGGCCATCCACATGTGCCCAGTGTGCCAAATCTGTGCCAATCAGTGCCCACAAATGGGCACTGATTGGCACAATTATGTTGCAGTGATGCCCAGCAATGCCACCCTTAGGGGCATCACTGCAAATAAGCAATGCCATCAGTGCCACCCATCAGTGTCCATTCATGCCACCTGTCAATGCCCATCCGTGCCCATCAGTGCCCATCTATCAGTGCCCATCTGTGCCCATCTGTTCCAACTATCAGTGCCACCCATAAGTAACCATCAATGCCACCTACGAGTGCCCATCAATGCCACCTATGAGTGCCCATCAGTGCCGCCTATAAGTGCCCATCTGTGCCACCTATGAGTGCCCATCAGTGCCGCATACCAGTGCCACCTATCAGTGCCCATCAGTGCCACCTATCAGTGCCCATCAGTGCCGCCTATCAGTGCCCATCATCAGTGCCCGTCAGTGCCACCTCATCAGTGCCACCTCATCGGTGCCACCTCATCTGTGCCCATCAGTGCCACCGTATCAGTGCCCGTCAGTGCAGCCATATCAGTGCCCGTCATTGAAGAAGAAAACGTATTTATTTACAAAAAGTTTTAACAGAAACACAAAGAAAAACGTGTTTTTTTTCAAAATTTTCGGTCTTTTTTTATTTGTTGCGCAAAAAATAAAAACCGCAGAGGTGATCAAATACCACCAAAAGAAAGCTCTATTTGTGGGAACAAAATGATAAAAAATTTGTTTGGGTACAGTGTAGCATGACCGCGCAATTGTCATTCAAATTGCGACAGCGCTGAAAGCTGAAAATTGGTCTGGGCGGGAAGGTGTCTAAGTGCCTGGTATTGAAGTGGTTAATCTGCATTTCTTGCTCAGCAAAGGCTGCTCGGGCCTTGGGGGCATCAGCTTTTGCACGTGCGATAGCGAGTGCATTGCTTGTGGAGGACGATCTAGAGGAGCCGAAAACTTGTGACCTTGTCTTGAGTGAGGATGCCAGGCTATGTGACATGTTGCTTGCAAGAATGCTGACTGTGTAGAGACTGCTGTATTGTCATATGCAGGTGACTGCGCTGATAGGGTAGCAGGCCTCTGTGTAGTCACTGTCCTAAATCCCACTTGCTGGATAGCCGCTGTTTCATTGTTCTGTTCTCGCTACACGTTTGCCCCTGGCGTGTATGTAGCTCAACATACAGTTTAGACCTCGAATCCTAAAATAACCAGACTGTCTGTAACTTTGGATCTTTATTACAATGAACAGGTGGTGGCCATATAAGAATAGGATGTACAGGTGCGTTTATGATATGGTGAAACTAGAAATAAACCAGTAAATGAACATATGTAAGAATTACATGAACATGAGGGAGGAGGATGACGTGAGACGTCAGACGGGAAGGGAGGAGCGGGAGGTGTGTCAGCCTACAGGCGTCCTGGCGGGCTCTCCTACTATACCTCCGGGAAGCACAGTCAGAGGAGCTGACGGAGGGATGAGAGAAAGCGGCCCCGCCGCGATAACTAAGCCGCCGTTAGGGAAATAAGTGCCTCAGAAGCCCAAGGCCTGTATGCGGCGAGCGGAGGAGATCAAACGCCGCGACGGTCTCGGACGTCCGCTCGGAGCTCCCATCTTCTGATACTCCCCCCCCGCACTGAGCGCTGCCTGCACGAGAGCTAAAACGAATATGAGACGCCGCTACGAGCGGCGTGAGATGCGGGACATGAAGCCCTGATACACCACGGGAATCGAACCCCGGGTTGCATCCTTGAAAGATCTGAGGAGGAAGACAGTGGGTCAAAGAGGGGGGTAAGAATTACACTATACCAATCAGCTGACAAGGTAAGAGTGTATTAGAAATACGTTAAGAAGGGCATGTACATGAATGAGGAAGCGAGAGATCCTGCAGAACTGTTGATCCAAGGTAATATTGGCCACACATGCAAAGCTGATGTGATGGTGGAGGGCTGGTGAGGTTGCTGGCTCCGTCTTTCTTCCTTTTTTTTTTTTTTTTTTTTTTCTTTCGAATCTCTTGAAATTGCCTTAAAATCAATGGTAAAGGGATACCTGAACACTCAGGCATTCGAAACTTCTCATCTAAACTGGGCGCAAGGTATACGGAGGGGGAGCTGTGGGACATTACAACTGGTGAAAGAGTATAGCGTTAAAAACAAACGCTCCTATTAAATACATAAACTGTGATACCTGTGATACCTGCACCCCATAAGGGAGGGAAGGTGGGAGCATAGCCAAAAGTGCAAGTACAACCCCAACATACGAGTATTTACTCTCTGTGACCTAGCGATACACTGGAACACGGTGGAAGCAGGACCGGTAGACTCTGAGAGGTGAGGTAATCAGAGTTGGGCAGATTCCCAGGAAAATTTCTGAGCATCGTGCAGCAGAAGTCTCGGTCCTGTTGACACACCTGGAAGCCGATAGGGGGACAGTCTCTAGACACTGTGGGACCGAGAGGCCGAATGCCACACACTTAGCTTACCACCCCATACCTACCCATTATATCATCTCAGCCCCAATTTGACATTTAAAACCTTGGATAAATAGACAGAGGACTTTATTCCCCCCGTTGGACAGTATTCGGCATATTGCTCAATAGTCAACTAAAAAGGGGCTACCGGAAGGTAGTATGAGCCGGAACGCATCCAAAACTGGGAAAGGGGGCCCACCAAAAACTCCAAAAGATAACCAGCCAGGAAACGCAACTGGAAGCTCAATAAAGCAATACTTGGCCAAAGGGGGAAGTCCCGGGGGTGCCCACCAGGAGACACAAAAAGCAAGTATGGTAGATAAAAAGAAGAAGGGATCCAATGCGAAGGAAGAGCAGACCCCTGACCACTCAAGGGAGGACCTATTAGTAGACAACACCTTGGAAGCATCCAGGTTAGACGAACATAGACAGGACCTACACCTACCCTCAAAAAATGAATTGGCAGAAATGCTTAAAACTCTAGAGACCTCAATAAAAGCCGAGATTAAAGCGGAGATCAATATGCTGAGGTCGGATCTAAGCAGCCTCCTGACTAGAGTAGAAGGCGCAGAAGACAAGCTAGATAAACAAGAGCGGGAGATCTCTGAACTTAAAATATCCCAACAAAATCAGATAAAAATATGCTACAGGATGGAAGACCAAGAAAATAGAGACCGCAGGCAAAATTTGAGACTCCGAGGGGTCCCAGAAAACAGAGGGGAAGATCTGAGGAGGACTGTGGTGGCTATTCTTAACCCACTTCTAGAGCTGGAAGGAGAAGCCTTTCCAAAAATAGAGCGGGTCCATAGGGTGGGCAGGTTAGATACTAGATGGGCAGAAAGAAGCCGCGATATTATTGTAAGGTTTAGATTCTACGAGGACAAGGAAAACATATGGGTTAAATTGAAGGGACATCCCCCATTGCAATATGAAGAAGCAAGAATCCAAGTATTTGCTGACCTGGCCAACAGCACATTGGCGAGAAGGCGACATCTGAAACCCCTATTGGAGCAAATGAAAAATCAAAATATAAAATATACATGGGGATTCCCAGCCTGCCTGTTAGGCAGTAAAGATGGGAGATCTGCAAGATTAAGATTCCCGGGGGAATTAGAAGAGTTTTGTGAGAAACTGGACATGCAAGTACCCCCGAGGTTGGACTGGTCCGTGGAACGTTGGTTAGAAATGAGTGTGGGCTAGGGGAGAGTGTGGCGGAGATGGGGGGGGGATCCAAGGAGGGAGGAAGTGGGCTAGGATCAAAATTAAGCCCATAATATTAGGGAGGGGGACCCGTCAGTAGAAGCCTAGTCTACCCGGTTTATAAGAAAATACTGACCGGAGGGTTGACACACCTAGAGTTCCACCTTTAGAGAAGGAGACCAATGGGGGGACACAATATAAGTGACCCTCACTGGTCTAAAGGTCCCGAAGGGACCAATGGAGGGGGGGAGGGGGAGGGAAGGGATGGCGGGGGGGGAGGTGGGGGGTTGGAGATGGGGGGGTGGGGAGGTGGGAGAGGGGAGGGTAGAGGGAAAAGGTCCTGTCCAACTCTAAAATCAAGAAAGAAAGAAAACTCTCCAAGGCCGAAGGTAAAGGGAGAATTAAGTGGAAGGGAAAAAGGGTCATAGCCACAATAAAATTTACAACATATAATGTCAAAGGCTTAAACACCCCCAAGAAAAGGATGGATATCTTCAAAGAATTAAAATCATTGGGACCAGACGTGGTATTCCTACAGGAGACACATATCTCATTGCAATCGAGACTTAGATTATTCTCAAATGAATACCCGGTCTGGTACCAAGGAGATACTATCACAGGGCACGGGGAGTTGCCATTGGTTTTGCAAAGAAAATAAGGTTTGTGCTGGAGGAAAGATTAATAGACCCAGAAGGTAGATACCTGGGCCTCAGAGGCAGACTAAATGAAGAGGAATATACACTAGTCAACATCTATGCCCCAAATAAGAACCAGACGAAGTACTTGACAAATATTCTGAGGAAAATAATGGAGTTTACGAGAGGACACCTGATAGTAATGGGGGATTTCAATTTTTGCCTGAACCCAGATATAGACAGTACGGCCCGAACACAGGGGAGGAATTGCGCCTACTTGAAAGAGTTAAAGCAAAAACTTTCCACTTACCAATTGGTGGATATTTGGAGGGTTCAACATCCAACCAAAAGAGATTATACGTTTTACTCCCCTGTGCACGGGTCATACTCCCGGATCGACTGGGGATTGATCGAGAATCGGGCGATTGACAGGGTAGTGGAGACTAGGATTGGAAATATAACCTACTCAGACCACGCACCCATGACCATAGAAGTGACAACGGGTAGAAATCAGCATGACAGGGGGCAGTGGAGGTTAAATGAGGAGTTGATAAAGGAGGAGGAGGGTGTCAGTAGAATCAGAAAGGAACTAGAGAACTATTTTGAGGTAAACGACACAGGGGAAGTCTCGGGAGCTTCACTATGGGAGGCCCATAAAGTCTGCATCAGGGGGGTCCTGATTGAAATGGGGGCGAGGAAGAAAAAGGATAGACGGCTCAAAATCCAAAAATTAAGGGCTGACCTTACGGGGCTAGAACAAAAACATAAAAAACAAATGGGCCACCTACCCCAAGAGATACACCAGCAGATGATTATTAAAAGATCGGAACTGAAAACCGCGATGGAGCAGGAGTCAAGGGTGACATTTAATAAAATAGCTTGGGAGAGATTTAGATGGGGTAATAAACCCAGTAAACAGTTAGCTAATATGGTACAAAAGAAAAAAAACAGGAATTTTATAGAAAAAATTCAGAACAAAGAGGGGCATATGGAATATTCAACTAGAAATATAGCAGAGACCTTTAAAAATTACTATAAAGACCTATACCCAGTCCCCAAACAAGACACCTCTTTAAAAAACAGGAGATCAAGATATAACAACTTCCTAAAAAAGGCAGCGCTCCCTAAGATTTCGGAAGAAGGTAAAGAAATATTAGAAAGACCAATCTCAGAAGAAGAAATAAGGAAAGCTTTAGCAGCAACGGCTTCCGGGAAAAGCCCTGGCCCGGACGGCCTAACAATATCATATTATAAAACATTCAAAGAAATATTAATACCTAGGCTCTGTTGCTACATGAACAGTCTAGGGGACAGTTCTGAAATGAGTAGGGAGGCTTTAAAAGCATCTATTACAATTATATTGAAAGAGGGTAAAGAGAAATCATTATGTTCGAGCTACCGCCCAATCTCTCTGCTGAACAATGACACAAAGCTATATGCTAAAGTTTTGGCAGAAAGATTAAAGGAATTCATGAATACATTAGTGAACCCAGACCAAGTAGGCTTTGTCCCTAATAGGGAGGGGAGGGACAATGGGATCAGGACTCTTCTCTTGTTGGAGAAAATAAAGGAGAGTGGACCCCCAGGACTACTGCTGTCAATTGACGCCGAAAAGGCATTTGACAGAGTAGACTGGGGGTTCATGATTCAGACCCTGGAGACTATGGGACTGGGACCCAAAATGATCCGGAGGATCAAAACTCTATACCATCATCCAACGGCTGTAGTAAAAATGATTGGGTTAACATCTCAACCATTTGAGATGGAAAATGGCACGAGACAGGGGTGCCCCCTGTCTCCGTTGCTTTTTGTGCTAGCTATGGAACCCCTTTTGGCAACAATACGAAGAGATCCCAATATTAGAGGTGTGAAAGTGGGGGAGGAGGAGCACAAAGTCGCAGCGTTCGCAGACGATGTGCTGTTTTATGTAACGGACCCGATCTCCACTATGCCCAATCTAGTTAAAGCAGTGAAAAAGTACGGTGAGGTATCTAACTTTCAAATAAATATGAAAAAATCGGAAATATTAAATATAAATATAAGTAAGACAGAGGAAGTGATTTTGAAACAAGAATTTGGTTTTAAATGGACTAAGGAACTAAAGTACCTGGGTATTAAGCTAACTAACTCAATCCAAAAGATATTTACTATCAACTATATGCCCCTACTTGATGCTGTCAGACTAGATTGTAAGAGACTATCCGGTAAGACCCTTTCTTGGATCGGGCGTATCAACGTTATTAAAATGGTAGTATTACCCAAAATTATGTATTATTTCCAGATGTTACCAGTCCCACTCCCCCAGTATTATTTGAGGAAGTTAAGGAAAATAATCATGACATTCATCTGGGAAAACAAAAGACCTAGAGTTTCCTTTCAGACACTGAAACAAAAGAAAATGGATGGCGGTTTGACAGTCCCCGACGTGCAGACCTATTACAAAGCGGTAGTATTATCAAGGGTGGCCGAATGGGCAAAGAAGAAAAATTCAAAAAAATGGGTGAAAATAGAGGAAAATATTAGCAATGCACAATTAGGTACTATAATTTGGAATCCCCCACACTTTAGATTTTTACATAAAAACACGCATGTCATAACACGAAATGTTTTTAGAATATGGGATGGGGTATATAAGAAAGTAAATGGGGAATACAATTCACCACTGATTACACTTATAGACAATAATTTTTTCGCTCCAGGTATGGAGAATACTAAAGGAAAAGAAGCACTTTGGGGGAAATCACAACTAAGAGAAATTACGAAAGAAGGAAAAATTATATCACTCCAACTGCTTACACACGGAAGGGAACCACGGGGATTAGAGAGATGGCGATATCTCCAATTAAGTCACTTCATCAGCACGTTACCACATCCGATTAGGTCGGGGGAACAATTGACAGACTTCGAGAGGTTGTGTGATAAGGGAACCCCAAGGAATACAATATCTCAAATATACAAAATTTTGATGACCTCAGAAAAATTGGAGATACCGCCATTTATGGTAAAATGGGAGAGAGATTTAGGCACTAAGAAAGATTTAGTCACAATTAAAAGAATTTTGAAAATGATTGCCTTTTCGGCATTAGATACCCGAATGGAAGAAATGAACTACAAATGCATCAGTAGAAGTTACCTCACACCGGAGATAACTAGTAGATACCAGAAAGGGCCAGCCAGCTGCTGGAGAGGATGCCAGGAAGTTGGTACAATGGGACACCTATGGTGGAACTGCCCCAAAATTAAAAAATTCTGGAGTAAAAAACTAGGTTTAATTAAAGAGATCACGGGAATAGAGGTCGAAGAAGATCCCTGGGTGGTTCTGTTCCATGGGGGGGCAGATGATCCAAAAAACTATAAACAGTCATTAGTACCGCAGCTACTGAATGCGGCAAAAAGAACGATACCGAGGAATTGGTAGAAGAGAGAGCCCCCCGAGATATGGGAGTGGTTCGATGCTGTAGAGGAGACTTGTAATATGGAGATGTTAGGGAGTATGCTCAAGGAAATAGGAAGCGTGAATAGGGGCAGGTGGGAGCGCTGGAAAAAATTCAAAAAAACATGGAGTTACGCCAAAGAATATAAAGCCTAAGACTAAAGGAGGAGAATAGAAGAAAATAGACCCTGGAGAGGAGGGATGGGGAGGACCTGGGGAGGGGAAGGGGAGGGATTGGGGGGTGGAAATGGAAGTAAAAGAAAGGGGAGAAAAATTTAGAAATAGGGATATGGTAAAATATATAAATGGGAGAGGTATGAATTAGCATTTTTTGATACTATGTTTGTATTTTGTGGCTTTCCTCCTTTTTGGATATAGCAAAGGCCACAATGATGAGACTTAGGTGGGTCTTTGTCTAAATGAAAATGAACTGAAAAGTTGATTCAAGACCCCCGAAAAGGTTATCTGAAGTGGCAAAAAAAAAAAAAAAAAAAAAAGAATTACATGAACATAAACAAATGTCTACTAGGTATACAGGTAAACAATCTTTAGCATACCAGCGATGCTGCCTTAGAAGGATCAGGATTTTCCTCTGAAACATGTTGTGCAGGCTTAGCTGGCCTCATGCAGTCTATCCCAATGGAAAAGATGAAAGAGTTGTAATAGGAAGTGGAGCTAGTTCCTAGTGATATGACAGGAAATGTGTATTAACCATCAATAGTCTTTTGTTAAGAGTGGCATCTAGTGGACAATGTTGGTATTGCAAGTCCAGAAGATATTATTATTTCCTTATAGGCTGAAGGCATGACAGAATGATATGCATGTGTTGTGTACAAATGGGAAAAATGGAAGCAATTTTAGAGAGATATTCGTGTATGTGTGTGAATGCTGGAACCTTTAGTTCTATCTCTTGTGTGTGTCATGTATGCAGATGTGACCCCCTCCTTTGCACTCTCATGAAAGAATATAGCTGGGATGAGAGATCAATGATAAGCTAGAAGGCCATTCTGGCCATAGGAGTGTACAGCCAATACTCTGTATATATGTCTTATCAATCATTTGTTTTTCACAATGAAAAGTCAGTTTGTAATGAAAAAGCTGCTCAGCTATTATATTCTCCACAATGGAGTTTTGCCTCTTTGGCCAGGACTACCTCCACCTAAGCGTGTGGAGGTAAAAAGTGATAGCAGGTATGGTTAGTGATCAAAATATTGATCAAAAGAGAGGAGACTGTAAAGGAAATTTTGTAAGTTCTGTATATAATTGTATTCTATTTTGTATTTATTGCGCACTGCCCTGACTGTGCACACGGCACTAATGATGTTTTCAGTACATGTTAGCATTCTTTCGAGTCCTGATTAGAATTAGTCTGCCTATGTTATGCCCCTTGTTACCATACAAGTACAATTGTAATATTAATGGGATACCTATGTAATCATGTGTACAAAAACCTTCAATTGCAATATCATAAAGCAGAACAGTTACTTAGAAAGATGCAGAGTGTATCTTTTGTGTCTGTTCCCTACTGCAGTAGTTATTATTAATTTGGAACCACTAATCAATATGAGGATAGGAGTTGCCTATCTATACAATTCCATGTCAAAGTCTTCAAGATCCAGGCCCCAATCCAGGATTACAAAACCCAGAGAAAGCTAAAAGCACAGTTTTCTCTGCTCACAATAAACACACCAGAGCCCTGCATTAGTGTGAACTCTGTGTCATTCCTATATCCAGGGCAGTGCACTGTCACAGGTGACATTTATGCCACTCTTTTGCTTTGTGTAGGACTATTCTTATGTGTGGCACAGCTTAGAGAGTTCACCGATGTACATTGACTTGAATTACACCCACGTTGGTAGAGGTGATTGGTTACAGTTCTTCAAAAGGACTACTCCACCTTTTAGTGAGTGTCTTTGATAAAGCTATCTTTGCTTTCTTAGTCTAGAGTGTATATGCGGATTGCCTTTGTGTTTCTGAACTTGTACTTTTGCAGCTGCCTTAACCTGGAATCATTTAAGCCCAACCTGACTGCCTTTTTTTCAATTCATTGTTTGATCTGGTGTTTGATAGCCTTCTTTTTTTTTCTCAATCAAAAAGGTTTTTATTAAACACAAAATAAAAGACATACATTCTCCAGAGCAAAGTTGGTCCGTAAGGACTGTAATTTTTAACATATACAGAATGAATACATTGTCCACCACATTTGAAATATGATCATACCCTTTACCCACACATTCAAAGAAAGCCTTACTGAACACCAGGGGGTATTGTTGAGCCAGCACCACCATGTCCACCCAAATTGCCCTGTAGATAGAATATCAATTGTTAGAATATTCGATCCAAAACCAGGTCTAACGGGGCTAAGCCCGGTACCTCTAGCCATGGGGACCATAATTTCTCAAACTTGTCTTGTTTGCCCCTATGTTGATAGATAAGCTTCTCTAGGTGGATGGTTTCACCCATTTGGGTAATCCATTCTTTCATTGTGGGAGGTTCTGTAGACTTCCAGTGCCTCAGAATCATTTTACGGGCTTGAAAGAGGGCCCTAGCAATAGCCTGTTTAGGAATCTCCTCTATTGGGAGGATATCTAGAATACCCAGTAAGCAATGTTTGGGGTCTTTCGGAATCCGGACCTGAAAGACCCTATTGAGAGTGTGTATAACCTGCCTCCAATACAAGTGTAACTTCGGGCATCTCCATAGAAGGTGCATCAATTTCCCATGATCCTTACAGCATCTGGTACAGGTGGGATCCGATCTCACCCCCATGCGGGCCAATCTAGCCGGGGTACAATGAACTCTCAGAATTATATAGAGCTGAGACAGATGTTGGGCCACATTCAAGGAGCACAGGGGGGGTCTGATTGTA
This sequence comes from Aquarana catesbeiana, assembly GCF_042186555.1. Lineage (NCBI taxonomy): Eukaryota > Metazoa > Chordata > Amphibia > Anura > Ranidae > Aquarana > Aquarana catesbeiana. The sequence goes on along the minus strand of NC_133328.1, from coordinate 158,799,211 downwards.
GAGCCTCTTCCCACTGTTCCTCCTCAAAGGCCCAACATCTTGTTCCCATTGAGACACCACCCTGAGGAGGGTGCCCTGAAGGAAGAGATTGAGGAGCATGGCGTAGCAGCACAATATAAACCCTTTATATGTGGTGACCTTAAATAGGTAATTGAAGACGGGAGTAGACAGCATAGACCATTGATCTGCCCCCTCTGGGCCCTGACTGCATGTTGAAGTTGCAAATCATAGAAGTGCATATATAGGGGGAGTCTAAAATCCGTACGGAGCTCCTAAAAGGTCCTCAATTTTCCGTCACATAAGTATAGGACATAAGTGTGATACCATGTTGTTTACATTTTTCACCATATTGCAGCTTTGCCAATTCCGTGAAGTAATTATTGTCCCAGATGGGGCTATATCGAGTAAACCCCGTAACCCCCTGCATCATCCTAGCCTTGTTCCAAATCTTCTGCATAAATGTGTACGTAGGGTACAGTTTGTTAGACTTACTAAAATGCAGTGTTTTCAATCCCTCTGTCACCCCCCTCCCAGTGGTAAAACTAAGAAGCCGAGCAGAGGAGTCTAATAAGTTAATCTCTCGGTCTTACAGTGGGCAGAGAACCCTTGTTATGTGTAGCAGTTGTGAGGCTAAATAATAAAGCCAGGGGTTGGGCAATGCCAGCCCTCCGGTATATTTTGGGCTCTGTAGTTACTCCAGCTTTATTCTAGCAAGTTTAGAACGCCATATGAGAGATCTGAAAATTTAGTTGACAATTCAGAATTGTTTTAACGGGACAACCATAGGGGAATTGTGCAGGACATAAAGTAACTGTGGCATCAAAATCATCTTGATAAGATTTATCCTGCCTACTGGAGACAATTTCAACTTGGTCCACACTTTGACTTTGTCTCAGCATTGATTGATTAGTGGTGATAAATCGAGTCAGAGATAATCTAATGGACGGGGGGGTGACCTGTATACCCAAATATCTAAAAGAGGAAGATATCGGTATATCCTGTATAGACAATATGGGGGGACTCAGCATCCAGTCCAATAACATAATGGAGGACTTAGTCCAATTTATGACTAGGCCCGAATACTCTCCAATTTTTTTAATAACCAGCATAGCCTCCCTTAAGGAGATAGATGTATCCCCTAAGAAGAGCAGAGTATCGTCTGCATACATCATCAATTTTTCATGGAGTTCTCTATAATGAAATAATTAGGATATTAGAACAGACAAGGGCAGCCAGAGGCTCAATGGCCAGGGCCGAATGAAAGAGGGAACAGGGGGCATCCCTGCCTTATGCCCCTATGTAAGCTAAAATTCTGTGAAATCCTTCCCCCCTCTCGAATGGCGGCTACAGGGGCGGAGTACAATAATTGTACCCAATCAATAAATCGGTCGCCAAACCCAAACTTGCGCATAACTGCAGACAAGTATTCCCATTCAATGCTATCGAAAGCCTTATGGGCATCTAGGAACAGCAGTGCTCAATCGCCAATATTATCCGCAGGAGACTGGATGATCTGAAAAAGTATGCGCAAGTTAATAGCAGTAGATTTTTGGGGCATGAATCCTGATTGGTCTGAATGGATAATAAAGGAAATTACCTTGTTAAGGCGTAACGCTAACACTTTGGCCAGAATCTTTATATCATTTTGCAGGAGAGATATAGGCCTATATGAGCCAGGATCAAGAGGGTCTTTGGTTTCAATATCAGTACAATATTGGCCCTGGTCATAGATAAAGGGAGGGAACGTCGTTCCCTCGCTTCATTGAACACTTTCAAGAGTCTAGGTAAAATATATTCCCCGTATTTCTTATATACCTCGATCCCATCATCCCCCAGTGCCTTTGAATTGGGGAACAAACTGGGAGCCACCTGCAATTCCTCCAGTGTCAGTGGGGAGTCCAATTGTCATCTGACGAGGCAGACATATTAGGCAAATGAACATCTTCCACGTATTCATTCAGGGATGCAATCGAGTAAGTTTTCATAGAAGCATAAAGGGATGAGTAATAATCTACAAGTTCTGCCATGATCTGGTCCGGGGAGTTAATCACTTGCCCAGTATGCATTTGCAGAGCACCAATGGACAGGGACACTTGATGGGCGTGGGCCAATTTTGCGGGGGTGATGGCTACAAACCCCTTGAGGCATACCTCAGAAAAGTCTTACTACATGTTAAGAATCACAATCCCAGATCTCTGCTAGATGGAATCCCCACGGGACAGTTTCTGAGTATTTACCAGAATTGTACCCATTAAGAAGATTATAAATGGGAGTCAAGATCCATGGGTTTTAGGATTTAGAAAAATTTTGGGAAATTCCCCTTAGCTGGATTTGATAGGATTGGGTCAAGGCCAGTGTTAAACAGGGTCAAGGGTAGTGGTAATCATAGAATGGAACTCTTATCTGCAGCTGTGAGAATTTGATATGAGCCACAACCAGTATGTATGATCACTCAATTTCATACTAACTGGAACGAGCTGAGGGACATATTGAACAACCAGTGGCATTTTTTTTTACAGCTCTGCCCTAAGATTGCAGATATAGAAGATCCCCACTTATGACTAGGAGGACCAAAAATGTGGTGACCATCAAGTACACTTGGAATTTGCAAGAAGGCCATTGCTTACTTGGCTAATGGAATTACAAAAGATTAAAGGGATGTAACCCTGTGGCCTATGTCAGATTTGTCCCTGCATACATAAAACAAATGAATTTTTCAACACTGCTGGTTCCAAAATATTTTAGATTAAACAGTTTATTAACTCTTGAGGCACAAGAGTAATCTACTAGCTAGAGTTTCAATGCATTGTGCTCTATAGCAGAAAAACAAAACTCTAACTTTGGGCTAGGGTTGAGAGCTCGTTCATACCATAAGGCGCATCAGAGCATGCTATTTTGAACATTCTCGTATTTTAGCCCATTCATTTAAATAGGCTGCCCTATGTGTGTTAAACACGTAAAAAATTTTGCCAGCACGATTTTTAAAATTGTACTGCACCAAGCCACATGGTACTGTGGTACCATGCATTTTCACAGGTGTGAATGCATGTAGGTTGCTAGATGCATAAAGGTGCCATTAAGCATTAATGGCACCTGCACATCTGCAATAGTAAGCCAATTTTTGTGCAGTGCAGAAAAAATGTGCAATTTTGCACACATTCCCGCACTGCACCGGGTGTGACCGAGCCCTAAGAGATGTCAAAAGAAGGAAAAAAGTAGCTTTATGGCCCAACATTTTCCATTGATCTGTAATGGTGGCAAAAAGTAATTAAAATTTAATTTTTACATTTCATATCCCACTATAAGGGAGGTTTTTGATACCATTTTACTTCAGAAAGAAAAGATGTGAATTTACAATTTTAATAATTTAAGGCCAGCTGATCTAAATACTAAATTCAGCTTGCATGTGTTCCTGAACTAGAAAACATAACTGTGGGTTGAGTCCAGTATTGTTCATGAAGTTCCCATACACAAGGTACTGTAACCATGCTAATTGAGGGCATACCATTAGGACAGCAAACCCAATTCTAAATTGCAGACCCAGAAAGTAAAAGGAAGGAAGAAGCTGCCTACTACAGTATATGCATGGGGGAATCTCCTAATGAGGAACACAGCATTATTTCAACAGGGGTGCTAAGAATGGGATAGTGCCCTAGGCTGGAATGCTTTATACACACTATGCTGGCTTTTATTTATTATCCATGATAGGATTCTACAGACTGTGTTTTGCGACCCCTTAGAAGTGTGGCTGTCTTACACAGGATTAGATTTAGTACTAACTGCAATGCTTTCTGCTTGGTGGGAGTTGTGGTCCAGATATCATCCAGAATAAGGAGGACTTGCTATCCCTGAGTGGATTCTCAATTTCCTAAACTGCTGTGCTGTACCTATCTGCAATTCGGAGACATTATGCTATTGGGCTAAGAGGATATCTCAGAGGGATACTTTACCTTCTGAGGGAAAAGTCATCATATGACTGATGGTCAGTAAGGATGTGTCAGTAAATTCCAGATGACAGAAAAGTGTTTTTCATTATACATGGCTAAGGGCTAACATTCTTTATTTGGTTGGATGAGATGGTATGCGGTAAATATTTAAAGAGGAACTTCTATATATTTTTGTTTATTTACTACTTGGTTTGCACACTCCACAGCACCAACGCATCAGTGCTTGAGCTAGACAATGGGGCACTGGAGGATCATGTGTACTGAAGTAGAATAATAATGTATCGAACCAGGCAGGACCTCAGTGATGCAGGTTTATTAACAGCTGGGAACATACAGGTTTATGTTCAAAGTATTACAATATGCAGGTCTAATTTATACAGTTTCTTACAATGCAAGCATATTAGGTACAACATGATTGGTTGCTAAGATCTACGTCAATGTAACTAACCATAAATCTGACACTTGTCATATAACCAGACAAACTTATTAATTCCCAGAATTCCTACATGTTTATTAAAATGATTTATAACTGTTTTTGTCTATGGCTTTACCCATTAAAATACTTGTATAGAGACAATATGGCACCCAGTCATGTTAAATCAAACCCTCCTTGTCGTGATAAGACTTTACCAACTCAAAGATAACAGATTTACGACTTTGGGAAAATGAACTTGCAATAACCCCATCTTATGTGTTATATGTGTTATTGTTTTTCACTATACAATCCTATGTGCATGTATTCATATATTGGTTTCACAAAAAGGTACAATATTATGATAGATAGATAGATAGATAGATAGATAGATAGATAGATAGATAGATAGATAGATAGATAGATAGATAGATAGATAGATAGATAGATAGATAGATAGATAGATAGATAGATAGATAGATAGATAGATAGATAGATAGATAGATAGATAGATAGATAGATAGATAGATAGATAGATAGATAGACACATACATACATAAACAAAGCTAACTACTTTATTCAATATTGTCTAATTATTAATACATACATACAGTATCTCACAAAAGTGAGTATACCAGTCACATTTTTGTAAATATTTGATTATATCTTTTCATATGACAACACTGAAGAAATTACACTTTGCTACAATGTAAAGTAGTGAGGGTACAGCTTGTATAACAATGTATATTTGCTGTCCCCTCAAATAACTCAACACACAGCCATTGTCTAAACCACTGACAACAAAAGTGAGTACACCCCTAAGTGAAAATGTCCAAATTGGGACCAAAGTGTCAAGATTTTGTGTTGCCACCATTATTTTCCAGCACTGCCTTAACCCTCTTGGGCATGGAATTCAACAGAGCTTCACAGGTTGCCACTGGAGTCCTCTTCCACTCCTCAATGATGACATCACGGAGCTGGTGGATGTTAGAGACCTTGCGCTCACCCACCTTCTGTTTGAGGATGCCCCACAGATGCTCAATAGGGTTTAGGTCTGGAGACATTCTTGGTCAGTTTCTTTAGCAAGGCAGTGGTTGTCTTGGAGGTGTGTTTGGGGTAGTTATTATGTTGGAATACTGCCCTGTGGCCCAGTCTCCTAAGGGAGGGGACAATGCTCTGCCTCAGTATGTCACAGTACATGTTGGCATTCATGGTTCCCTCAATGAACTGTAGCTCCCCAGTGCCAGAAGCACTCATGCAGCCCAAAACCATGACCCACCATCATGCTTGACTGTAGGCAAGACATACTTGTCTTTATACTCCTCACCTGGTTGCCACCACACACGCTTGACACCATCTGAACCAAATAAGTTTATCTTGGTCTCATCAGACCACAGGACTTAGTTCCAGTAATCCACGTCCTTAGTCTGCTTGTCTTCAGCAAACTGTTTGCAGGCTTTCTTGTGCATCATCTTTAGAAGAGGCCTCCTTCTGGGACGACAGCCATGCAGACCAATCTGATGCAGTGTGCGGCGTATGGTCTGAGCACTGACAGGCTGACCCCCCACCTCTTGAACCTCTGCAGCAATGCTGGCAGCACTCATACGTCTATTTCCCAAAGACAACCTCTGAATATGACACTGAGCACGTGCACTCAACTTCTTTGGTCGACCATGGCGAGGCCTGTTCTGAGTGGAGCCTTTCCTGTAAACCGCTGCATGGTCTTGGCCACTGTGCTGCAGCTCATTTTCAGGGTCTTGGCAATCTTCTTATAGCCTAGGCCATCTTTATGTAGAGCAACAATTTTTTTTTCAGATCTTCAGAGTTTTTTGCCATAAGGTGCCATGTTGAACTTCCAGGGACCAGTATGAGAGAGTGAGAGCGATAACACAACATTTAATACACCTGCTCCCCATTTACACCTGAGACCTTGTTACACTAACGAGTCACGTGACACTAGGGAGGGAAAATGGCTAATTGGGCCCCATTTGGACATTTTCACTTATGCCGCGTACACACGGTCGGACTTTTCAGCTACAAAAGTCCAACGGACGCTGACGGACTAAAGCTGGCTGGTAATCCGATCGTGTGTGGGCTTCTCCGGACTTTCAACGTACTTTTTTAGCCTCAAATCCGACGTACTTTAGATTTGAAACATGCTTCAAATCTTTACGTCGTAACTACGATGGACCCCGAAGTCCGCTCGTCTGTATGCTAGTCCTACGGACAAAAAAACGACGCATGCTCATAAGCAAAAACTAAACGGAAGCACTCGGTCTAGTAAAACTAGTGTTCGTATTGTAGGTAGCACATTCATCACGCTGCAAAATCTGTGATCGTTGAATGCAGCGCATTTTATTTCTTTTTTACGAATGCTCTAAAGAACGAAGGTGTTTTGCTGTTCATATTCAGAGTTCTCCCAAACTGATTTCTGGATTCTTTTTCTCTTTGATCTCATGAATGATATAGTATGCTTTTTAAAAACAATGTTTCCATACTAATAATACTTTTTACCTTTTTTTTTTTATTTTTTTTTTTTTAGGTTTGTAAAGTTACCACAAAGAACCCATTATTCTAGTTTTGTTTTTCTAGTGATTATTTTTTATTTTTTAGATAAAGTTAACCCAAAGCACCGTTTTTGGTTATGTAGATTTTTTTATTTTCAAGACTTACCACTCGAACATTATTAACATTAGTAATGTATTTTTGGTGTGTTTTTTCAAACTCTATGAGATTGTTGTCCCTTGTTAATTTAACATTGTGTGTAAAATCAATGATTTAAAAGAAAACACATAAAGTCTTTTGCTAAACTCAAAAAAGATCCATTTATTCATGGTCAAAATAAAATAAAGAGGAAGTCAACGCTGGAAAAAGTCGGTGTACAAGAAAATTGGGATCTTGAGGAGTCCATATAAGAGGGAGCACAATCTGGTCCAAGAATCCCAGAGATCAACAGCACCAGCAGATGATATGGATGTCCCCAGACTGTGGTCCTACAACAGCCTGCGTCTTCTGTCAGACCAGACTAAACCCAGGTCATCACTTTCTTCTCTTCCCTGCAGCCTTTCCTCCACGCTGCCCTGCAGCCTTCCCTGCAGCCTTCCCTGTAGCCTTCTTTGGAGGCTGTGGCTGTGGTGTTTCAGTTGTGGCAGGAGGAGGAGGAGGAGGAGGAGGAGGAGGGGGGGCTGCCTCATGTAGTTGGGTGTTTCGGGTTAGCGTGCCCTGCAGCCCCTTCTGGATAGTTTCCCCAAATAGGCGCTCGCAAATGAGACGCTGCTCCCAATCCATTTGAAGAAGCCTGCTGGCTAAGTAGCAGCCATAGGACTCTTCTGCTTCGGGGGGGCTGCTCAAAAAACGTGTGGCCTCTTGCATGAGGCGCAGGGATGCCTCCTGTGTGACCGTCCCCTTCCTGGCCCTTTTTTTGGGAAGGTGGAGGGGAAGCACTTGGGATTGGGTCATGCTCCTACTGGGCCCAGCCACCTCACTTGGCCCAGCCACCTCACTGGGACCAGCCACCTCCTGCCTGACACTGGGCCCAGCCTCCTCCAGGATGATGGAGAATCCGGCCTCCTCCAGGCTGTCCATGGGCCCGGTCTCCTCCTGCCTGCCACTTTCCACACATTCCTCCTGGATGGACTCATCCTGTGTATAAAAAAAGGACATAGTTTTATTTATTTATTTGGGGTTCATCAATGACACACAATTTGCTTCTCATGACTAGCAAATTCAATGTGAATACATCTCTTTAATAAAAGAGTCTAATCAGACACCCTAATTTTTTATAGCAGGTGCCAAACATATTTAGCCACTCCTGTCAATTGATATGTATACACAATTTTGAGTGCAAAATTATTTTAGACAATTATAACATCCAGTTAACATCATTAATATTAGTACAGTAAATATTTGTTAATATAATTTACCTGACTCCAGATGGTCATATCCGGTTCATCCAGGATGGAAGACCCAGCTTGCTCCTCATCAGCCTCTGCTGGGGTGGAGGGAAGGGTGGAGGGAAGGGTGGAGGGAAGGGTTGAAAGTGATGCCCTGGCTTCATTCTGGTCATCAAGAAAACGGAGTTGATTGTAGTACCACAGCCTGGGTACATAAACATCATCTGCTGATGCTCCTGATCTCATTGATTCCTGGATCTTCTTATGCTCCCTCTTATACATATTCCTCAAGACCCCAATTTTCTTGAGCAATGTCTCCATTGTTGCTTCCGGGATGGTCGCCTGGACAAAGGACAGAAGTCTCTCCAGCGTTGACTTCCTCACATGCTTTGCATAATACTGAGGGTGTTTCACCTCCCACAAATTCCTCATCTCTCGATATTTAGATATGAAAGCTGTAAGGAACTCTGGATCCTTAAATAGGGGATTCATTATATCTGGAAAAGATAAAGTCACAAGACAAAAAACACTTATTAGGTTTCTGCTAACCCCTCATCATCTTCTCCCTATGTAGGCCTCATCAATCTATCAAGCCATATAGGCCGCTTGCTACAAAGTCATGACCATAAAACAAAAAAAATTATTTAAAATTACCTTCGTTTTGTAACGTCCTGGTCCACTATCACCTACGCACAGAACGTACGTATACACTACGCATGTGTGAAACTCCGCCTGCGTCGCCCGCCCCTGACGTTCGATTTTAACTCATGTTCTCCGCCCCCTAATTCGACGCACAGAACGTACGTACGACACGTGCGCAAGGCCCCTCTTTATACACTACGCATGTGTGAAACTCCGCCTGCGTCGCCCGCCCCTGACGTTCGATTTTAACTCATGTTCTCTGCCCCCTAATTCGACGCACAGAACGTACGTACGACACGTGCGCAAGGCCCCTCTTTATACACTACGCATGTGTGAAACTCCGCCTGCGTCGCCCGCCCCTGACGTTCGATTTTAACTCATGTTCTCCGCCCCCTAATTCGACGCACAGAACGTACGTACGACACGTGCGCAAGGCCCCTCTTTATACACTACGCATGTGTGAAACTCCGCCTGACGTTCGATTTTAACTTATGTTCTGCGCCCATTTTTATTTACGGCGCGTAGTGGGGTGAATAATGGCGGAGACACATGACATGTTAACTACCTCAGGTAGCGAAAAAAGCCCGGAGGCTGGAACGTCAACCAGATCTGTGAGGCCTAGATTTAAGGCCTCCAATATGAGTTTTGAAGAGATGGTGGAGATGGTGGCCATTCTTCAAAAAAAGGACTATGATGGGAAGTATGGGCCGTACGCACGGCCAAATTTGCGCAAGGCCAAAATAATGGCGAAGGTGGTGGACACTTTACAGGCTTCTTTTGGGGTCCAGCGCTCCAAGGATCAAATTCGCAAAAGATGGTCTGACCTCAAGCTCAGGGAGCTGGATCAATACAGACGGATCCGTAAAGTGCTGAAAAAAAGTAAGTACTTGTCGTGTTTTTCTCTTGTGTTTATTGCCTTGTATACTGCTCCATGTGCTTTTCCTTCCTATACGATTTTTTTGCTCATCGTTTCAAACGATCTTTTAATAAACCTCGTTACATATCTATAGATATATCTATCTATATATATATATGTGTGTATGTATATATGTGTATGTATGTATGTAGATATAGATATAGATATATAGAGATATATATCTCTCTCTTTATATATATATATATATATATATATATATATATATATATATATATATATATATAGAGAGAGAGAGAGAGAGAGAGAGATATAGAGATATATATATAGAGATATATATCTCTATATATATATCTCTATATATATCTATATATATATAGAGATATATATAGATATATATCTATATATATATATATATATATATATATCTCTATATATAGAGATATATATATATATATATATATATATATATATATAGAGAGAGAGAGATAGAGATAGGTAGATAGATAGATAGAGCTAGATATAGAAATGTAAAACATTCTTTTGGAATATTTTAAGTTATCTTTTTTTTTTTATTTACATTTAGTTGGATATTTAGATTTTGTTCCAGATATAGAGAGAGAGAGAGAGAGAGAAGAGAGATCAAAAGATTATTAACTATATTTCGAGATATTGATATCTAGATATCTATCTATCTGATATGTCTTTATAATTTTAAATATTGAGGTAAAATAGGAACTCTACACAAACAGAACATTTGTACACCACTTCACTACAAATGTTTGAAAATTACTATGTACTAAAATATCTGTGTGCTAAGTAGATTAATTTTTTGGTTCACATAGGGGAAAAATCACTCAGCCAACAAGAACACAGTCCACCCCAAGCCAAACAACATGACTGGGAAATCAGCCCAAGCCCCACTGAGGATGTGGAGGAAGGAGAGGTGGGCGACATGGGCACCCCACCAGGTGAGTGTCTGACACACCAGCTTACGGTAATCTATGCATGGCTGCCTTTTCTTTTATGTAATTTTTCTACTCTATTTTAGGTGATCTGGTTGTGCTTGATTCAAGCAACAGCGCCACCCCCGAGGATGGGGAGGAATTAGGCTACATGGGCACCCCACCAGGTCAGTGTCTGAGACAACAGCTTTATTTATGGTAAGGTAAACTATGTATGTGTGCATATTTCTAAACAAATTTTTTGTTTTCATTCCACTTTAGGTACAAGAACTGAATATTTCACCTCAGACAGTGCCCAACGGCTAATTGGTCAAATAATGGCCTGGAATGGGGAGATCGATGAAATGCGTAATCGGCTGGATCGTATGCAGCAGGAAATGAAGGACATGATTGATGTTTTGGGTCGAATCTAAATGCCCTTTTTGAAACCCCAAAACATCGATCATGTCCTTCATTTCCTGTTTTGCTGACCCCATTCTGGGCCTTCTCTTTATTATTTTTGCTGAACTTATATGGCTGTTTAACATAATTTAAAAAAGGAGGGCTGTTTATAGAAAATACCTTAAAAATCCACAAAAAAAAACTTGATTTTCCAAAAAAACAAAAAAAAAAAATAAAACTTGATTTTAAAAAAATCAAAAAAAAAAATAAAACTTGATTTAAAAAAAAACAAAAAAAAAATAAAACTTGATTTTCCAAAAAAACAAAAAAAAAATAAATACTTGATTTTAAAAAAACCAAAAAAAAAAAATAAAACTTGATTTAAAAAAAACCAAAAAAAAAATAAAACTTGATTTAAAAAAAAAACCAAAAAAAAAATAAATACTTGATTTTCCAAAAAACCAAAAAAAAAATAAATACTTGATTTTAAAAAAAACAAAAAAAAATAAAACTTGATTTTAAAAAACCAAAAAAAAAAATAAAACTTGATTTAAAAAAAAACAAAAAAAAATAAAACTTGATTTTAAAAAAAACAAAAAAAAAATAAAACTTGATTTTCCAAAAAACCAAAAAAAAAAAAAAAACTTGATTTTCCAAAAAAACAAACCAAAAAAAAAATGATTTAAAAAAAAACCAAAAAAAAAAAATAAAAAAAAAAGGATTTTAAAAAACCAAAAAAATTAAAAAAAAGTATTTAAAAAAAAAAAAAACAAAAAACAAAAAAAAAAAGCCTGTTTGCAAAAATCAAAAAGCCCAAAATTTTTTTTGTGGATTATGTACAAATATTTAAATATAATTATATTTTTCCAAATTATTAAGATATCATTATATTTTTGGCTATGAACATTTTATACTAAATGCATAACTGAATGCATAACAACGATTAATAAAAACATCTCCTTATAGGAATTAAATAAATGTGTGGTTTGTTATTTCAATGCTCAGTATCAGTTTGGTTATAATTGTCAAAAAGTTGTTTACAGTGGCAATGGAGCTTATTTAGACATTTAAAAGGAAAATACAGTTGGCACTACAACTGCTCGACCATAACCTAGGAGAAAGCCCAAAAGAAAGGCAAGCAATAAATATAATTCCAGATTTCATCAATATTTTTTTTATTTAAAATAATTAAATATCCTGGCCCATTGCAATGGCCCCCCTACCCATAAAATAATTAACATATTGCTGTCTAACTTGACGGGCACTTTGGGGGGCCAAGCCAGTACGGACAGTATCCAGGCCCGTAAGGTTGTCATCTATAAGTACGGCCTCAGGCCCAACTGTTCCTATATAATTTTGAGAATGTTTGTGTAAAAAGTTGTGCAGAATGCAGCACGATAAAATGATAAAATTAAGTTTGTATTCCGCCAAATTAATGGATGTTTGAAACAGGCGGAACCGGCTGGCCAGAATCCCAAACGCATTCTCAACCACTCTTCTCGCTCTGGCCAGCCGGAAATTAAAAACCCTCCTCTCCGGGGTGAGGGTTCTTTGGGGGAATGGCCTCATGAGGTGCTTGCTCAGAGCGAAGGCTTCATCGGCAATGAAGACAAAGGGGAGTCCTTCCACGTTATCCGCATCAGGTGGCAATCCCAGGCCACCACTCTGGAGACGCTGGCAGAACTCCGTCTGGGCAAATACTCCTCCATCCGACATCCGGCCATTCTTCCCCACGTCCACATATAAAAATTCATAGTGTGCCGACACCACCGCTATTAAAACAATACTGTGGAACCCCTTATAATTAAAATAGTATGACCCCAAATGGGGTGGTGGCACGATGTGGGCATGTTTCCCATCTATAGCCCCTCCACAATTGGGAAAGTCCCAACGGCTGGCAAAATGGGATGCCACAGTCTGCCATTCCTGTGGCGTTGAAGGAAACTGGGGAATCAAACAAGAAAAACAAAATCATTAATTTGGAAGCTAACATTGCAAGAAAATTAGACAATTAAAAACATTATTCCCCAGCATCAGTATAACATTAAATAATTTAATTCTTCTGGAATAACTAATATGGAAAGGCACACTTATCAGATTGCTCACCCCCTCTGATGGAACATTGATTACATTTTAGGGGGTTGTGAAATCCCTAAAAAAGATTACTTTTAGGACACGCAGGAATTTAGGGACTAAAAAGGCTACAAGACTGCAGTTGTCGCACTCTGCAGGTGCAGTTGCTAACCAGCTTACAGTAAAAGAGGTAAGGTAAAAAGGCAGTCATGTTGCAAGGAGTACACAATCACATGCAAGGGCAATTAATGAAAACACTTTGTGGCTTGCATATGATTTGATGATGGAAATCAGCAGAGCTTCTGCTCATTTACTAAAGCACTGGAACAAATGCACTTGTAGAGTGCACATGCATTTTGCAAAGTGCAACATATATTTGCTTTATACAAATCAACACCACAGAACATTCAAGCAAATTTTTACGAGGGTGGGGGGGGGGGGGGTTGGTAAATCTAGCTAATTGCTAATTATCAGCACACTATTTGGAGTGAGTTTAGGTGGGGGGGGGAGTTGGTAAATCTAGCTAATTGCTAATTCTAAGCACACTAAATACACTCAAACAAAATACATTCAAAATGAGTAGACTAGGTGGATATGTTCCCATCATTGCATGCTGGGGAGGTTATTGAAGGAAAATATACATGCATGACAAAAAAGAACAGGAAAAAAATCCTGCATGTGTGAGGATAAAAAGGGGACATTCACACTATATTGCAATGATGGTAAGTAGTGTTTGAAGCAAGAAATACATTACATTATCAAAGATTACATAAAAGAACATGTGATGCTAATAAAAGAAAAATATCTTACCTTAATATAGTCCTTCTGCAGGACCTGGATGATGGCAGAACAGGTCTCTGGGATAATGATCCCCAGAGCCTGGGGGGAGATGCCTGTCGAGAACTTGAGGTCCTGCAGGCTTCTCCCTGTCGCCAAGTACCGCAACGTGGCAACTAGCCTCTGCTCCGGAGTGATGGCTTGCCTCATGCAGGTATCCTGCCTGCTGATATAGGGGGTCAGCAAAGCCAACAAACGGTCAAAAACGGGGTCCGTCATCCGGAGAAAGTTCCTGAAATCCTCAGGATTATTCTCACGGATCTCACGGAGCAATGGCATGTGACAGAACTGGTCACGCTGAAGCAACCAATTCTTGGTCCATGAACTCCTCCTCGCCCTGTTCATGGACTGGTCTTGGTCTGAAGAATAATCTACAGCACCAAACACATACAATGCACGAGCTCGACGACGAGTACGTACAGGTAACATGGCTTCAAAACGGTCGGCTGGTCAGAACGCACTAAACAGAACGCACTGAAGAACAGCAAGGCCTGTGAAGAGCGACCTGAAAATCAGGAACGAGCGGACAATAAAACAAAGATTTCTCAATGCCAACTGACCAAACGCACTGAAAAGCAGATACAAACCTCACAAGCACAGACTGAACAACAGTTAAAACGAACTGAAAAATACGAGTCTCACAAGCGCGAATCGTCTCTCACCAAACTTCTACTAACACGAGATAAACACGAGATTAGCAGAAGGAGCCCAAAGGGTGTCGTACGGGCTATTGAACTTCCGTTTTATAGTCTCGTCGGACTTGGTGTACGTCACCGCGTACTAGGCTGTCGTACTTTTGTGTGGTCGTGTGTAGGCAAGTCCGTTCGTTAGAAAGTCTGCCGCAAGTCCGCCGAAGGTACGCCGGAAGTATGTCGGACAGGCTGTCGGACTTTTGTAGCTGAAAAGTCCGACCGTGTGTACGCGGCATTAGGGTTGTACTCACTTTTGTTGCCATTGGTTTAGACATTAATGGCTGTGTGTTGAGTTATTTTGAGGGGACAACAAATATACACCGTTATACAAGCTGTACACTCACTACTTTTCATTGTAGCAAAGTGTCATTTCTACAGTGTTGTCACATGAAAAGATATAATAAAATATTTACAAAAATGTGAGGTTGTACTCACTTTTGTGAGACACTGTATGCCTTCAAAAGAGGTCAGCCTCAAGTGAACCAGCAGGAATTAATTTTCTGACCAAAGTTCCACTTTAAGGTGTTCACAATAATAATACATATGTAGCGGTCACATTTTTGGTATATAAAATTAATGCATGTTATAGCTTAGCCTCTGGCGCCATCTAATGGCCAAAATATGCTAGGACTGCATCTTTATTTTTCATTGTTCAAGAAGTTAACATGGAAGTGTTTGTTTGTTTACATTGGACATTAACTTAGGGCTCTTGGACATGCATGGCCAGCCTGGGATGATCTGTGTGAGGTCTCCAGTGCAATGCGGCCTACCTCCACGGAAGAGTGATCCGAGCAGCGATACTGCGACACACCAGTGAGCTGGGCTGACGCCGGGACAAGACTGTGAAGGAGCCAGAGGAGCCCGTCAGAGCCATCTGGGAGTTCCGGAACGTCTCGTGTGGAGCGGAGCAGTGCGGAGGTGCCGGACGGCCGTAGACAGGACCCAGTACACCAGAGCGGAACTTTCTGACAACGCTGACCTGGTTGGGTGATAGGGCTGTTACCCAAAAGTTTCCTTGGTGCACTTTTACACATCCACCTGTATAATGCAGAGTTGCTGGGATCCATAGTCCCACAAGCAAACTCAAAGGATTAGACTGAGCTCAAAATAGGGCCCGGGCCTGTATTTCAGTGAGGATCTGGTACTATATCATTGGCATCAGAGATAATTGCAGTGCTGCTGTACCATAACTTTGATTCAATATTTAGCTTGTTTTGATCAGGAGCCATCAACCCTTGGATTACAAATTCACTTTATTCATAGCTAGCCGAAGAAAGAAGTAAAGAAGGACTGTCTAATAAATCACAAGGATTTGTGTTTCACTGTCATATTGAAATTACTGTGATACCAAGTAATGGGAGCTCCCTAAATATTGTATTAGACTTTATCAAATCAGTCTTTGATTTAATTTTAGTTACAAAGCATGCAAAGGATAGGACAGTGCTCATAGTGAAATCAGTTCACTCTGTCATTTATCCTATTCTCCTTATCACACTATTAGCAAGTGAATTCAACCACTTCACATCTGTATAATATCTTTGTAAGCTGAAATCTGTTGACTGTCTCATTATGTTGGCTTGACAGTACAATTATTGTAGTGTTCCACTTCAAGTAAGCAAATACAGTAAACAAAGTTCTTGTTTAAGTAATTTTGCATGAGTGTTGTTTTCCTTTGCATTATCAGCCAAGTGGAGACCAAATGGTAAAGATAAAAAAAGGTATATTACATTGTATATGGTGAAATTGTCTTTAGAGTCTTTACCGCACACTATTACACCTCAGCTGTGTCAGGGGGACAGAGTAAAAATTAAAGGGGTAACAAAGCAGAGTATAGGCCCAATTTAAATCAGCAGCTCCTTTGGAGGTTTTTGCTACACGTGGCGGCTCGGCCGGGATCCTGTTACTTTGCAGAAAAACCCACCCCCCTGACGTGAGAATGGACCCCGTTACTGTGGTCCAGTGGTGCGAAGCTGAAAGCGCTCGCTCAGAAGTGAGCGTGGCAATTGAACTCCCCGGAGAAGGATGGGAGGAGAAACAGGTGAAAGAAGGGATGCAGGTACTATCCCCTGAGAGGAAGGCCTGGGTGATAGCTGTGAGGTCAGACCATGGGACCTCCCGCATTTATGCCTTACTGGAATGGAGGAAGGGGGTCCCTGATAATTTTCAAGGCACCAGTGTGAGACTGTCTGATAGAACTAAACTCTGCCTGCCACATCCTGCCAAGCAGGGGAGACAGAGCTCACTCAGCAAGAATTCAGGCAAGAGTCCCCTCCCACGAAGAAAAGGGCAGCTAATAAAACAGTTGGAGTTTCTGAGAGGAATTCAGAGTCAGAGCAACAGTTAACCGAGTTGAAACAGCAATATAAGGAAATACAGGAGAAGTTTCAGGAGACTGCCAACATGATTGCAGAACACATTAAGGGACTAACTGTCACATGCAGAGACCTGGGTGACAGTCAAGTGATACCCAGACCGGTGTCAATAATGAAAAAACGCACTCATAACCGCCCGCCAGAGGTGACTATCAGGAAAGACTTCAAGATTGATGGTCAGATAGGAGAGAGGGGACAGAAGGGTAAGCTCTCTTACCAAAAACTCTTGCGCCAAATTGAACTGGGCTTACAGAGGGGATACTTGGAGTCTGAGATTATAGAGGCTGTGATCAATGCCATTAGTCCAGGCCTAAGCATTAAGGGCATGCTGGAGATGAAAATTGGATTGACTTTAATTCAACTCAGGAGAATTATGAAGAGTTATTATAAAGAGGAAGATGCTGCTGAACTGTTTCATCAACTGATAAATATGACACAGAGTGGACAGGAGTCTCCTCAGAATTTTTGAGCTGAAGGACCGTCTGTTGTCTGTCTCGATGGGAGAAGGCTCTGAGGAACACTTTGGAGTTGAACTGGTCCAGAAGAAGTTCCTGAGGTCCGTGACTATAGGGCTAAGGAGCGACTCTATAAAGCTTTGGTTGAGACAGCACCTAGAAGATCTATCTACACCAGATGAGGTTCTCATTGAGGAGATAAATGAGGCAGCCAAAATGGAAGTAGAAAAAGACAAGAAACAACGAAAGGCTCAACCTCCCATTATAGCCGGGACAAAAGGACAGCAGTTAGATGTGTTACAAGGCATTAAGGAACTCAGTGTCCTGATGGTGAGCGCAGATCAGACATCTTGGCCTTCACCTACTCAACATCTGTCGACATGTGAGTCTGGTCTGGAGAAACTGCTCCAAATGCAAAAAGAAATGTTGGAGATGATGACCCTACTGGCTGTTAAACTGGTTATGCCACGTGAGAATGAAGTTTTGACCCTTAAGACTCCGACGAGTACTAACATTAATCAGACTGTGAAACCAATGAAGAAGAAGATCTGCTTTAAATGTGGAGGAGCGGGGCATTACCGTCGAGTATGTCCAAGTTCAGCAGAACCACAAAAGCCGGGGGAAAACTTCCAAGGGCCCCAGTGAAGGAGTCAACTGGGCGCCCTGTCACAACAGTCAACTCCAAACCCAATTGTACTCATCAGAGTAATTTGGCCACCGCTAAGTCGAAAAGAAACTTCAAGTAAGCAAGGCATGAAGGTACAAGCCACTCAACGGGGAAACGTACTAAAGTAAATGGATTTCCTCCCAAGTTAGTGGGACCTTCCCTGATTGTCCCAATTCAGATAGAAGGAATATACACGAAAGCCCTACTGGATACTGGAGCTTAAGTAACTCTGCTATACAAAGACTTTTATGAGACATATCTCAAACATCTCCCTTTGAAAAAGCTGGAAGAGCTGGAGATATGGGGTTTAGGGACACAGAACTTCCCCTATGATGGATACATACCCATCAAGCTACCTTTGATCCAATTGTGGCAGGAAAGGCTGAAACTTTCAACACGTTGGCAGTGGTGTGCCCTCGCCCTCCAGGGGCTGATAGAAGTTCCCTTATTATTGGGACCAACACTGATTTGGTAAGAAGACTACTGATTCCACTTGCACAGGAGGAGAACATTTCAAGCAAGGGGGTGCACCCCATGTTAACACAGGTGTACCAGGATCTTGTGCAGGAACAGAAGGCCCCACCAGAAGGAGTGGGAAAAGTCTGGCGCCTAGACAAGAGTGAAAAGCTGGTACAACCGGGTGAAGTAGTCTGCTTAAAGGCCTCTATCAAGCTGAGTTAGAGACAGCCCAGTCTCTTCATCATTCTTGAGACGGACAGGCAGAAAGAAGACAAGGGCCTGGAAGTTATCCCTGAAGCGTTGTCAACGAAAGCGCTGAAGAGAAGTAAAGGACGAATCTTGGTCAGTATTCGCAATACAACAACCTTGCCTGTGATGGTACCTGCCAGAGTACTGCTGGGGCAGGTCAGCCCAGCAACCCCAGTCTCACCATGTGGCATCATGGGAGAACAGGATGGAGAGATTCCCCTGGAAGAGTTCTACCCAAAGAACACACCTCTTATTCCTGCCTGGATGGAGAGAGCGAAGAATCAGCTCCTGAGATGGAAGACTGCTTTCTCAAGAAGTGAGTTCGATGTGGGACTTACAAAGAGTGCTGAACACAAAATCAGATTAGAAGAAGATAAAGCTTTCTGTGAGAGGGTGAGGCAGATCCCCTTGGGGGATCTAGAAGACCTACGGGAGCAGCTGGCTGAGCTAAAAAGAACAGGGATTATCCGAGAGTCCCAGAGTCCATATGCCTCTCTGATAGTAGTTGTAAGGAAAAAGAATGGCTCTTTACGACTATGCATTACGACTACCGGACACTAAATCGGAGGACCATCCCAGATCAGTACACCACACCTCGGATAGAGGATGCCCACAGAGCTTAACAGGAGCAAAATGGTTCAGTGTGCTAGATCTTAAGAGTGGGTACTCTCAGATCCCCATGTGCCCTGAAGATAGAGAGAAGACCACTTTTATTACCCCTGTAGGATTCTTTGAGTTTAATCAAATGCCTCAAGGTCTGTCTGGAGCCCCAGCAACCTTCCAGCGATTAATAGAGAAGACAGTGGGTGACATGAACCTGATCGAGGTGTTGGTCTATTTACACGATGTCATAGTGTTTGGTAGAACACTGGAGGAGCATGAAGAGTGCCTGGAGAAGGTCTTGAAGAGATTACATGACGAAGGCCTGAAGCTCTCCCTGGAGAAGTGTCACTTTTACCAACCCCCCAGTGAATTACTTGGGCCACATCGTATCCGCTGAAGGAGTGGCAACAGACCCGCAGAAATTGGAGGCCGTTACCTCTTGGCCTAGAACTACTAATGTGACTGAACTTAGATCCTTTCTAGGGTTTTGTTCTTATTACAGGCGGTTTGTGGAAGGGTTTGCTAAGATAGCCCACCCACTCACCGAGCTGTTGAAGAATCAAGAAGAAGCTGGCTCAGATTCAGAAGGCTTGGGGAAGTCAAAGGAAGGTCCCAGGAAGAAGAAAGAGTCCATCCAAGAAGAATGGACTCCACAGTGCGAAGAGGCTTTCAGACAGCTGAAGTGGAGTCTTACCACTGCTCCGGTTTTAGCCTATGGAGACCCTACTAAAACTTACGAATTGCATGTGGATGCCAGCCGAGACGGGCTGGGCGGAGTGCTTTACCAGGAACATGATGGACAACAAAGGCCCATCGCCTATGTGAGCTGAAGTCTAGTCCCCGCTGAGCGGAACTATCCCACTCACAAACTGGAATTCCTGGCTTTAAAATGGGCTGTGGTAGATAAACTCAATGATTACCTGTATGGTGTAGAGTTCGTGGTTAAGACGGACAATAACCCACTTACTTACTTGCTTACCACAGCAAACTTGGATGCCACGGGCCATAGGTGGACGGCTGCACTCTCAGCTTTCACATTCAGCTTGAAATATAGACCAGGAATTGGAAATAGAGATGCAGATTAATTATCAAGACGACCTCACTGCTCTCAGGGTCAAGAAGAAGAATGGACCAAGCTCACCCCAGAAGGAGTGAGAGCCCTTTGTGATGGAGCACAACAGCAAAATAAAGGTGGGACTAGAGCAGAAGAAGTTGGAGTGTCTGCTGCTGGAGTGCCTGAGTGTTACTGTAATGTCACTCAAATTGCAGAGGAAGGTCTACCAAAGCTGTCCAGGAGGGATCTTCGGTTGGATCAACAACAGGACCCACTTTGTAGCCTGGCGCTGGAGGCTTTGGAGAGCAAGCATCCTGACTTATTTCTCAAAAGCACTGAAAAGGAAGCTCGTGTCATACACAAAGAGTGGGATCGGCTGCAGCTCAAGCAAGGGGTGGTCTACCAAAGGGGCCCCTCTGATGATGGTGAAGAAAAGTGGCAACTGTTCTTACCGGAGAAGCACCGAGAGAAGGTACTGATCGCTCTACATGATCATCACGGCCATCTGGGAGCAGAAAGGACTTTCCAACTGATGAGGGACAGGCTCTACTGGCCCTATATGAGGACTGAAGTAGAGGGCTATTGTCACTTATGTCTCTGATGTATACAGAGGAAGACCTTGCCTCAGAGAGCTGCCCCAATGGGCCATTTGGAGAGCCAAGGACCAATGGAGCTGGTCTGTATAGATTTCCTGTGTGTGGAATCCGACTTAAGTGGAAAGGGGAACATTCTAATAGTTACTGATCACTTTACTCGTTATGCTCAAGCATTCCCTACTAAAGACCAACAGGCCTCTACAGTGGCGAAAGTTCTGGTAGAGAAGTTCTTTGTCCATTATTGTCTACCACAACGAATTAATTCTGATCAAGGGAGAGACTTCGAAAGTACCCTGATTCAAAAGCTGTTGGATTTCTTAGGTATTCGGAAATCTAGAGCCAATCAATACCATCCACAAGGTGACCCTGAGCCGGAGAGATTTAACTGGACTCTTTTAAACATGATGGGAACTCTGACATCTGAGCAAAAACCACATTGGAGCAGGCACATTACTGCATTAGTACATGCATATAATAGTACAAAGTGTGATGCAACAGGACATTCTCCCTACAGGCTAATGTTTGGAAGAGAAGCCAGACTACCAGTGGACTTGGCTTTTGGAACCAGTCTGGATCAGACCTCAGCGACTTCTCACAGTGGATATGTGGATAGGTTGAGAAAGAGTCTGAAAACTGCTTACAATAAGGCTCAAATCACATCAGACTGCAGAGGGTACAGAAACAAAAAGAACTTTGATCTCAAAGTAGGGGTTCAAGATTTACAACCCGGTGACTGAGTCCTGTTGAGGAATTTGGGAATCCCAGGCAAGCACAAACTGGCTAATCGCTGGAAGTCACAACCATATATTGTGTCCAAGAAACTTCTAGGACTTCCAGTATATGAAATTTGGCCAGAAGGAAGCACTGGGCCAATAAAGACTTGGCACCATAATCACCTCCTGCCTCTCACGGAAGCAGTCAGGATTACCGCACAAGAGGAGCTGCCATCCACATCCACTGTTGTACACAGACCAGTAACCAGACTTCGGCCTGGACCTTCATCTACTGAAGAAGAAGAAGAGGAGATGGAGATAAGCTGGCTGTGGCCATCTGAGGTATCAGAGTCTGAAGTGGATCTGTCATGAACAGGTGTGACCAGATTGTGTGGACTGCAAAGAGGAAACCAAAACGCATGTAAAGTGAAATAAGAATAGTGTTTATTGAAGATAAGCGATATAAATAACAAACACCCCAAATACAAATAGTGCTCAACCAACCAACAGAAACCCACAGACAACAGATAATATATACAGCCAAAGGGAAGTACCGAAATCAAACACGTAAGCCAGGCCAGGGTCATACACAGGGGATCAGCAACTGAACAAGGGCAGGATAGGAGAGGGAGATAATGGATGGGATATGGAAACAAGGGAATAGGAGCACAGGAGGGACAGGATCAGGGTGGGATCGGATACAGGCTCAGGAGCAGGCTCAGGTTCAGATACAGGTACAGGTTTACGGTTACAGGTCAGGGCGCAAGGAAGAAAGATACCAAGGCAAGCCTGTGAGGGCTTGCCGGGTATTTATAAGGCTGTAGTAATTGACCTCATGTTACAGCTGAGCGCAGAGGGTGCTGTTTGCTCCACACTGCCGGAGTGCACCCGCTGGTGGACACCGGTACTACGGCCCATGGATGCAACAGTGCCACCAGCAGGAGAGTCCTCTTACTACAGATCCTAGGTGTTGGAAGACACCCGCTGGTGGACACTGGTACTGCGATCCAAGAGACCGATAGCGCCACCAACGGGTAAACCCTCTCATGACAGGATCTTTCATTCCAAGCAGGGGGAGAGGATGGTGGAGTTCTTAGGCCGGAGGCTCCTGAATTCATACCTAAAAGTGGATCAAGAGAAGATCCAGAAGAGTCTCAAGTTTTTCTACCAGAAATAAATTTGGGAGATCTGAGTGCTGATTCCGATTCTGAGCCACAAGAAAAATATGGAGTTGAGGAATATGCCAGCTTACCTGAGAGCACAGAGGACCAAAAGAGCTATTCGTCCCCCAAAGAGTCTAACTTATGAGACATTGGGCGAGTGTTCAGAAGGAACTAAATTTACTGCCAAGAGAAATCCTGAAAGGCTTGATACTCTTGCTTTTGACTCAGAAAATCAAAACCCTGTCTCACCCACTGACACACCTGTACATGACATTAAAGTGTCGGCTGTGAATGTACAGGACAGCTCTCCATCATGTAAAAATTGGTGGGAAGCTCCCCTGTCGGTTTTGTGTAACCGTATAGAATCAAAAATGTGTAACAGAAACAAAATCTTACATCTCTTTGGGGACCAAAGAGTCCAAGCAGGGGGAGTGTGTAGCGGTTACATTTTTGGTATATAAAATTAATGCATGTTATAGCTTAGCCTCTGGCGCCATCTAATGGCCAAAATATGCTAGGACTGCATCTTTATTTTTCATCATTCAAGAAGTTAACATGGAAGTGTGTGTTTGTTTGTTTACATTGGACATTAACTTGACATACCCACAATGCCCATTAACTCCCATGAACATCAGGAAAACAGAACTGCATTGTGGGAAGATTATAAAAGGGCTCGGTGTGGCCATCTTAGGGCTCTTGGACACGCATGGCCAGCCTGGGAGGATCTGTGTGAGGTCTCCAGTGCAGTGCGGCCTACCTCCACGGAAGAGTGATCCGAGCAGCGATACTGCGACACACCAGTGAGCTGGGCTGACGGCGGGGCAAGACTGGGAAGAAGCCAGAGGAGCCTGTCGGAGCCATCTGGGAGTGCTGGAACGTCTCGTTGTGTGGAGCGGAGCAGTGCAGAGGTACCGGCCGGCCGTAGACAGCACCCAGTACACCAGAGTGGAACTTTCTGACAATATTGACCTGGTTGGGTGAGAGGGCTGTTGCCCAAAAGTTTCCTTGGTGCACTTTTACATGTCCACCTGTATAATACAGAGTTGCTGGGATCCATAGTCCCACAAGCAAAGTGAAAGGATTAGACTGAGCTCAAAATAGGGCCCGGGCCTGTATTTCAGTGAGGATCTGGTACTGTATCATTGGCATCAGAGATAATTGCAGTGCTGCTGTACCATAACTTTGATTCAATATTCAGCTTGTTTTGATCAGGAGCCCTTGGATTACAAATTCACTTTATTCATAGCTAGCCGAAGAAAGAAGAAAAGAAGGACTGTCTAATAAATCACAAGGATTTGTGTTTCACTGTCATATTGAAATTACTGTGATACCAAGTAATGGGAGCTCCCTAAATATTGTATTAGACTTTATCAAATCAGTCTTTGATTTAATTATAGTTACAAAGCTTGCAAAGGATAGGACAGTGCTCATAGTGAAATCAGTTCACTCTGCCATTTATCCTATTCTCCTTAGCACACTATTAGCAAGTGAATTCAACCACTTCACATCTGTATAATATATTTTAACCTGAAATCTGTTGACTGTCTCGTTATGTTGGCTTGACAGTACAACTATTGTAGTGTTCCACTTCAAGTAAGCAAATACAGTAAACAAAGTTCTTGTTTAAGTAATTTTGCATGAGTGTTGTTTTCCTTTGCATTATCAGCCAAGTGGAGACCAAAAGGTAAAGATAAAAAAAAGGTATATTACATTGTATATGGTGAAATTGTCTTTAGAGTCTTTACCGCACACTATTACACCTCAGCTGTGTCAGGGGGACAGAGGACAAATTAAAGGGGTAACAAAGCAGAGTACAGGCCCAATTTAAATTAGCAGCTCTTCCGGGGGGTTTTGCTACACATATATCATATATAACAATAAAAACAACGGAAATTCTCTACATACAGAGTATCATATACAATTATTTAGAATTGTCCATTACTGAAATACTTCTAATGTCTTTTTCTGCAACAGTCTGTTGCATGCATTCCACTTGCACTTATATGAATAATACTCTTGCTAATCTCACTCAGACTGTGACTACTATAGAAACTGAAAATGTCACTGTCACAAACGTGGATTTAAATGGACACATGCATTGCATTGTGAATTCTTCCACTTCCTTTTATGATCTTTAATGTACTTGCAGTCATAAAGAGTTACTGACATACATTCCTTTAGTGGCTTTGATTGGAACAAGAGATCACATTTAAAACAAGGATCTGTTTAGAAACAAACCTACACCAGTTTAGTTAATTCTTTTAAACATATGAACATTTTATCTCCCACTGTACAGCATTAAAGTGGATGTAAACCCGATTTTTTTTTTTTTCCTTTTATATCATACTGTAGAGTATAAGATTTGCTATCATTTGAGCCCAGTCTTGCCACACAGAGTTAATCCATCTCTGAGCAATCCCCTTTTATTGTTCAGTGAGACAATTCTTGACAAACTGAGAAAAACTTTGTCAAATACTCCCCCTTGCTGTGAGTGAAAGGTGATTTACATCTCGTGCATTAGCCTAATGCCGCGTACACACGAGCGGACTTTCCGGCATACTTGGTCCGGCGGACCAGAGTCCGCCGGACAATCCGACCGTGTGTAGGCTCCTGCGGACCTTTCCGGCGGACTTTTTCCCAAAAGTCCGCCGGACCTAGATTTGAAACATGTTTTAAATCTTTCCATCGGACTCAGTTTCTGTGTGCTGGTCCGACGGAAAGCCCGCTCGTCTGTATGCTGGTCCAACGGACCAGATACGACGCAAGGGCAGGATATTGCATTTCGCGCTGGCTGCAATAGGAAAAACAAATTTTCCTATTGCGGCGAGCGCGGGGCATACCAGGCCCTTAGGTCTGGTATGTATTTTAAAGGGAACCCCCTACGCCGAAAATATGGTGTGGGGTCCCCCCTAAAATCCATACCAGACCCTGATCCGAGCACGCAGCCCAGCCGGTCAGGAAAGGGGGTGGGGACAAGCGAGAGCCCCCCTCCTGAACCGTACCAGGCCGCATGCCCTCAACATGGGGGGTGGGTGCTTTGGGGGAGGGGGGCGCCCTGCGGGGCCCCCCACCCCAAAGCACCTTGTCCCCATGTTGATGAGGACAAGGGCCTCTTCTCGACAACCCTGGCCATTGGTTGTTGGGGTCTGTGGGCGGGAGGCTTATCGGGAGCCCTATGAGAGCCCTATGAGAGGGCCCCCAGATCCCGGCCCCCCACCCTATGTGAATGAGTATGGGGTACATGGTACCCCTAACCATTCACCTAGGGAAAAAGTGTCAATAATAAAACACACTACTCAGGTTTTTAACATAATTTACAGCTCGGGGGGTCTTCCTCCAGCTTCTGGGTTCTTCTTCCAGCTTCGGGGGTCCCTCCGGTTCCTCTTCTCCCGGCGTCCGGTTGGTTCCTCTCCGCTCTCTCTGGCCTCTTCTCCCGGTGTTCCAGTTCTTCTGCTTGCTCCTCCGCTGTCTTCATGCCGCTCTTTTGCCAGCGGAGGTCCGGACTGCTGGGCTTCTGGGCTTCTTGTCTTCTTCCCTCTTCTCTTCTCCAGATGTTGACACGACACTCTCTCCAGCTGGACTGCTCTCTGAGCGCTCCATTGTGACTTATATAGGCGGAGACCCCACCCCCTTATGACGTCACAGTCCCTGGGCATGCTGGGACTGTGACGTTTTAGGGGGCGTGGTCAACATCACCCGGTGACCATCACCCGGTGTTTCTTTTCTTTCATTTATGAAATGGAATGCTGTTAACTGAGCAAGTTGGAGGACAACATCAGCATATCTGTTAGAGCCCAGGAGTGGCTCCCAAGCGTGATTTGACATAGTTTGGGTACTGTGTCACACGCTCTGAGGTGAGCGCATATGCTTTTGGGGGTCACCGGAGAGCACTGGAGCATGTTATATATTTACACTTTTTGGATGAGCATGATGGATATCACTGGAGATGGACACTGTATTTGTGTACTTTGCAATTTTTATTTATGAACTTTATTAATCACCTTATTGAAAGAGTGAGCACTCTTCTCAACCAGAGTTTGCACTTGGATTTTTAGTATTTTTATGCACGTTGTATTTCGTTGATTACACCACAAAATAATTTACCACAGATTGTAATTTATTGTTTTAGATATTTTGGAATATATTGGTTATTATTCAACATTTATTAATTTTTTTCATACACTGATTTTTATTTTTTATTATAATTTCTCTAGCGCAGACACATTTACTTTATTATATTGCTATTTACACGGGTATGAAACGTGATTAGTGTTTGCAGCTTGTTATCACTAAAGGTTTAATTTGGAGGCATTAACCCATCTGTGGCTCGCAAGATCTTCCCATATATTTTTACAATTATCCGATATCAGTGCTGTGTACACCCCAATCCTGGGGAAACACTTCCCACATCAAACACTTAGCTGTTGTCTCGTACATTTGCATGACCATATGAAAAACTTCAATTTATTTTAAAAAGGAGCAGACATTTAAGTATATCTATATCTACAGCTTTGTTCTTTCATTGCAATAAAGTCTATATGCAGGCACACAAAATAGACTTTATAGAACTACATTTTATGAAACTACATTGTGATAATGTTCATAATTAAAAAGAAATCAAATAAAATTACATGGTCAATTGCACAGTCTGTTAAATCCAAAGAGGTTAAGAAAATGTGCATTACTATTATTTCATTTCTGAAAGAAGACAATAAAACCTGAAAACATTAATCAGTATTATTATCAATGATGAAACAATGCCTAGATCAACACCCTACAAACTTAAGATATCTAAATATTTGAGTATAGCATCACTAGCAACAAATACCACTGTTTATGAGCGAAAGAAAGCTTCACATTTTTATAAGACACTGTTTCTGTTGTCAGTAAAACTTTCTAAATTTAAGATTAAAATGTATCATATGTCCCTTACAGGGGCCATACAGTTGCAATAAAAAGTATGTGAACCCTTTTGGAATGATATGGATTTCTGCACAAATTGATCATAAAATGTGATCTGATCTTCATCTAAGTCACAACAATAGACAATCACAGTCTGCTTAAACTAATAACACACAAAGAATTACATGTTACCATGTTTTTATTAAACACACCATGTAAACATTCACAGTGCAGGTGGAAAAAGTATGTGACAAATGAGATCTCCAAGAGCTAATTGGAGTGAGGTGTCAGCCAACTGGAGTCCAATCAATGAGATGAGATTGGAGGTGTTGGTTACAGCTGCCCTGCCCTATAAAAAACACACACCAGTTCTGGGTTTGCTTTTCACAAGAAGCATTGCCTGATGTCAATGATGCCTCGCACAAAAGAGCTCTCAGAAGACCTACGATTAAGAATTGTTGACTTGCATAAAGCTGGAAAGGGTTATAAAAGCATCTCCAAAAGCATTGCTGTTCATCAGTCCACGGTAAGACAAATTTCTATAAATGGAGAAAGTTCAGCACTACTGCTACTCTCCCTAGGAGTGGGCGTCCCATAAAGATGACTGCAAAAGCACAGCGCAGACTGCTCAATGAGGTGAAGAAGAATCCTAGAGTGTCAGCTAAAGCCTTACAAAAGTCTCTGGCATATGCTAACATCCCTGTTAGTGAATCTACGATACGTAAAACACTAAACAAGAATGGATTTAATTGGAGGATACCGCAGAGGAAGCCACTGTTGTCCAAAAAAAACATTGCTGCACATTTACAGTTTGCACAAGAGCACCTGGATGTTCCACAGCAGCACTGGCAAAATATTCTGTGGACAGTGAAACCAAAGTTGAGTTGTTTGGAAGAAACACACAACACTATGTGTGGAGAAAAAAAGGCACAGCACACCAACATCAAAACCTCATCCCAACTGTTAAGTATGGTGGTGGGGGCATCATGGTTTGGGCTGCTTTGCTCTGTCAGGCCCTGAACGGATTGCTATCATCGAAGGAAAAATTAATTCCCAATTTTATCAAGACATTTTGCAGGAGAACTTAAGGCCATCTGTCCACCAGCTGAAGCTCAACAGAAGATGGGTGTTGCAACAGGACAACGACCCAAAGCATAGAAGTAAATCAACAACAGAAAGGCTTAAACAGAAGAAAATACGTCTTCTGGAGTGGCCCAGTCAGAGTCCTGACCTGAGATGCTGTGACATGACCTCAAGAAAGCGATTCACACCAGACATCCCAAGAATATTGCTGAACTGAAACAGTTCTGTAAAGAGGAATGGTCAAGAATTACTCCTGACCATTGTGCACGTCTGATCTGCAACTACAGGAAACGTTTGGTTATTGCTGCCAAAGGAGGTTCAACCAGTTATTAAATCCAAGGGTTCACATACTTTTTCCACCTGCACTGTGAATGTTTACATGGTGTGTTCAATAAAAACATGGTAACATTTAATTCTTTGTATGTTATTAGTTTAAGCAGACTGTGATTGTCTATTGTTGTGACTTAGATGAAGATCAGATAACATTTTATGACCAATTTGTGCAGAAATCCATATCGTTCTAAAAGGATTCACATACTTTTTTATTGCAACTGTAAGTAAATAGAATGTCATTACAGTTTATTTAATTACATTTGACACATTAGCACATTGTACTCATGTCTCCATTAGGGATGAGCCGAACACCCACTGGTACGATTCGCAGCAGAACATGCGAACAGGCAAAAAATTAGTTCGAACACGCATACACCGTTAAAGTCTATGGGACAGGAACATGAAAAATCAAAAGTGCTAATTTTAAAGGCTTATATGCAAATTATTGTCATAAAAAGTGTTTGGGGACCTGGGTCCTGCCCCAGGGGACATGTATCAATGTAAAAAAAAGTTTTAAAAACGGCCGTTTTTTTGGGAGCAGTGATTTTAATAATGCTTAAAGTGAAACAATAAAAGTGAAACATTCCTTTAAATTTCATACCTGGGGGGTGTCTATAGTATGCCTGTAAAGTGGCGCATGTCTCCCATTACAACAGTCCAACAGTCTAAAGGAAAAAAGTCATTTAAAAGTACTCGCGGCTCTAATGAATTGTCCGTCACGGCAATACACATAAAAGTCTTTGAAAAAAATGGCATAGGATTCCGCCACAGTCCATTACCAGGCCGTTTTGGTCTGGTATGAATATTAAGGGGAACCCTGAATCAAAAAAAAAAAAAAAATTGCGTTGGGGCCCCACCAAATTCCATACCAGGCCCTTCAGGTCTGGTATGGATATTAATTGGAAGCCCACGCCAAAATTAAGAAAAAATTAAGATCCCGGCCTCCCCCCTGTGTGAAATGGTAACGGGCACAAATGTACCCCTACCATTTCACAAAAAAGTGTGAAAATGGTAAAAATGACATGACACAGCTTGGGGACAAGTCCTTTATTAAAAAATACAAAAATAAAATTCTCCCACGAAGTCTTGTTCTTCTTCTCTTGCTCCTCCGACGGACTGAAAAAATAATGACCGTCCTCTCAGGTGACAGCTCTTTTATAACTGAGGGCGGGGCCACACGGTGACGACGCCAGGTGAATAGATAGTTGAAGGAAGGCAATTAAAAAAGTCCTGCAACATAAATATGTGTATATGCTTTTTTGGGTATGGTAATCCTCTCTCTGCAAACCAGAATCTTGTGATAAAATGAGAAAAGGCGGCCACTTACCAGATCCATGGGACCCCTATCAGGTTCCATAGACTGGAGCAGCTGATCGGATAGAACAGCTGATCTGGTTACACAGACTCACTCCTTCAAATGCGCTGTTGGTTCTGTATAGCCAGATTGACTTCGGTTATATCTCTCGCCATATGTGGATTATAAAAGCAGGAAAATCTCCATAGTGTAATATATAAAAGCTTCTTTATTAAAACAAAAACATGGCCGGCATCAAAATAATAGCAGAAGTTCAAAAATATGAGAAGTTTAGTGGCACTGCTGCATTGAAGCTAGTCAGCTGCTATGTGGTGACGTCAGGTTTCATGGCTCCGCCCTATGCTGCATTTCTCCGTAAGAGGCATCGACTGGGAACGGAGACGCTATACAGAACCAACAGCGCATGTGAAGGAGTGAGTCTGTGTAACCAGATCAGCTGTTCCATCCGATCAGCTGCTCCAGTCTATGGAACCTCATCACACCGCTACCCTGATGCCAGTGGAGGGTCTCAGGCGGATAGATGACAGAATAAGAGGATCTCATCGGCTGTTCCTGCCTGCAGGAGTGGATACATTTTGAGCCCATAAGACCCCCGTGATAGGGGTCCCACGGATCTGGTAAGCAGCCGCCTTTTCTCATTTTATCTATCTATTCCTTCAGTAGACTTTTGCTACATTGTAGCCATTCACATATTACCTCACTGGAAGGCGCAATATTCAACATTTATTTTGTTATTTATTTGTTACTTATTATTATTGCTCAAAGGTATAACTCTTATACACACTCAGGCTAAGGGAGTTCCCTCAGTCTGATTGGTTTGATAATAGTAGCACACCTGAATATAGTTACCATATCAATAAAACTGAAAATTCAGTTTTTTTAAGGCTGCAGCACTAT
This sequence comes from Aquarana catesbeiana, assembly GCF_042186555.1. Lineage (NCBI taxonomy): Eukaryota > Metazoa > Chordata > Amphibia > Anura > Ranidae > Aquarana > Aquarana catesbeiana. The sequence goes on along the minus strand of NC_133328.1, from coordinate 158,767,634 downwards.
CAGTCATTTGTTTCAATTTCTTTTTTTCATTTCACTCACTGGATAGTTTATTATTTCGTATTAAAAAAAAAAATTTACTCTATATGTGCAGAATTGTGTGGAAATATTCTGTTGCTCACTTTCGAACCCACATCACGTTATAAATAAGATAGAAGTTGGGGTTAGCGCAAATTATTTGCGATATACCAATGTTTATTTATTACCTTTAAGGAATGTTATTTTATCCGACTATAGTTCAACTGCTGTCAAAGTGTTTCATTTCTAATTAGTGAATTAAAAAACTATGAAGCATCCTAATACACTTTCACTCAGTAAACTCAGTAATATCTTATAAAAAATATCAGAAAGAAGCAGAGCGGTCATCTAAAGTTCAACATTTAAAAATGAAGACTTTCTCTATATTTATGGAATAACATAGTATACATTAATAAAGATTAATAACTATTGCTTTACTATTGAATAATAATATTGATAAGACCACTACTATATAATAATAATAATATGAATAATAATTATATTATCAATAAAACATATGCAAATTAATATGAATAACATAAAATATATTGGTTAATATGAAATTCTACTACAGTACTCTATACCTAGAAGTATCAGGTATCAAGAGAGCATGTGGAAAGTAAGTAAATACAACTTAGGGTCTACACTGTAAAATGAATTGTTAATTTGCCCTTTAGTTTATTCCAGGGTAGTTCTAATTGTACTTTTTATTGAATATTTCATTTTAAAGGCAGGGCTGGGAAAATGTCAAAGCTAAACAAATATATGGAAAAATTAAAAATGGAAAATTATGTTGTACCACATTTATGTTGAAATAGAAACTGTTCGCCTTTTTTTTTAGCTTTTGATTAATGGTATGTGGTTTGATCTTCAGCCAAAACTTTACATTTTCTAAAGCAATCTCATACCACACAATCTCTTGTGGGGTCACAATAGGAAAATATAGAGAATTCAGACCAGAAATTATTTTTATTACTAGAAGGAATGTAGATTTCATGTGTCCCTTTGTATTATTTTGAAAGGTTATATAGTATCTTGTTAATTTAGCTTGTAAACTGGGTTTCTTAACCACTTCAGCCCCAGAAGATTTTACCCCCTTCCTGACCAGAGCACTTTTTATGATTTGGCACTGCATAGCTTTAACTGACAATTGTGCGGTCATGCAATGCTGTACCCAAACCAAATTTGTATCCTTTGTTTTCCACAAATAGAGCTTTCTTTTTTTTTTATAAAGAGAGGGGGGGGGGGGGTGCCGCGCTATCCAAAGGGGTCTTAGCTTATAGGTGTTAATAATAATTCCTAATATTCCTAGGTCACGAAGTTTTAAATAATCATAAACATAAAACGATCGTAAAAAATCGCATGGATTTGAGTTGAGATTATGCGTAGATATAATGACTCAAAAGTAGATGTGTTGATCCAGCAAGGGATATAAATATAAACACTGATGCATATGTTGATCACAAAGTGAAAAAATATATATATAGATAAAAACCCAATTTCTGCATGTGTTAAAATATTACAGTACAATATATCCAAAGTGCTCGTGCTCTTGTGTCTTAAATAAGAAGATCAAACTTGTACATATACTAAAGTGCAAAAAATGGGGCAATACAATAAACAAATCATATATCAAGTGAAACAAACAAACATCAAGTGAAACAAACAAGAAAGGAGATATGGTCGCCTGATCCTCGTGTTGCGACCAGTGCGACAGTGCAAGTATTGTGTGGATGGTTAACGTGAGTAGTTAAACCCACTCTATTTGTTAGTGTCAAAAGTAAATTAGTAATTCAAGTGTCCAAAAAAAATGAATGAATGGTGTTCAAAACCAGTGCTCAAACACAATAATCGAATGACAGTGGGGTGTTGCTATGCAGATCAGACACTCTATGTCCTCTTCATGCAGCATGCACTAGTGTAGGTAATGGCCCCTTACCTAGCGGTGCTAGGTCAACCGCATATAAGTTGTTAACTCCCGGAGTCTTGGGTCTTTCCTGCGTCTCTGCGTCCGGACTTGCTGACTCTACAGGATCTTATTGGGGGCTGGGATATGTCTAGTAGTGGTCCTAACTGGGGTCCTAGGACAGTGCGGCTCCTAGCTCCTCCTCCACATCATGTCTCCAGTGTATGTAAAATATAGGACAAGGTACCCAGATAGTGAAGTATGTTTCTTTAGGGTCACTTTATTCACATATGCAATATACAGAGTACTCACATTAGCAGTTATTTTCATACAGCATGGTATCCTACGAGCAGCGAGCTCGCAATGTATTCAGCAAGGAAGGTAAACCAAAAAAACAAGCCTATTCCGTCCCTACGCGTGACATCACCGATCACGTGACTCCTTCAGGGGAGTAAGATCCTGTAGAGTCAGCAAGTCCGGACGCAGAGACGCAGGAAAGACCCAAGACTCCGGGAGTTAACAACTTATATGCGGTTGACCTAGCACCGCTAGGTAAGGGGCCATTACCTACACTAGTGCATGCTGCATGAAGAGGACATAGAGTGTCTGATCTGCATAGCAACACCCCACTGTCATTCGATTATTGTGTTTGAGCACTGGTTTTGAACACCATTCATTCATTTTTTTTGGACACTTGAATTACTAATTTACTTTTGACACTAACAAATAGAGTGGGTTTAACTACTCACGTTAACCATCCACACAATACTTGCACTGTCGCACTGGTCGCAACACGAGGATCAGGCGACCATATCTCCTTTCTTGTTTGTTTCACTTGATGTTTGTTTGTTTCACTTGATATATGATTTGTTTATTGTATTGCCCCATTTTTTGCACTTTAGTATATGTACAAGTTTGATCTTCTTATTTAAGACACAAGAGCACGAGCACTTTGGATATATTGTACTGTAATATTTTAACACATGCAGAAATTGGGTTTTTATCTATATATATATTTTTTCACTTTGTGATCAACATATGCATCAGTGTTTATATTTATATCCCTTGCTGGATCAACACATCTACTTTTGAGTCATTATATCTACGCATAATCTCAACTCAAATCCATGCGATTTTTTACGATCGTTTTATGTTTATGATTATTTAAAACTTCGTGACCTAGGAATATTAGGAATTATTATTAACACCTATAAGCTAAGACCCCTTTGGATAGCGCGGCACCCCCCCCCCCCTCTCTTTATACCATTAGATTTGGGTTTGTGTCTGAGCCCTTGTTTTCGGTGCATGCAGCTGCCCAGTGATAGAGGTTGCATACAGGTTCAAAAGTCGATTACGACTATATAACATTTTTTCCAATCTGGTAGCGCAGGAATAACCCCCGTTTTTACTTTCTTTTTTTTTTAATCAAAAACAAAGTTTATTGAGCATAAAGATCCAAACAGGTACTTACATTCAAAATACAAGGTGCAACAAGCACCAATCACATAAAGTACAACTTTCGTATAGATTCTTCTGACATATCGTTGTAGCTGCAGCGATATTGGTAAACATTGCTATTTACACTGGGAATATGCATATGCAGAACCATATTGGAAGTGCGTGTCAATAATACCTGCGAAGTAACTCTGATGACAGGTTTAGAGGAATTTTCAGTATGGATCAGTGCATGTGGAGGAGTCATTCACCCACCTGTCCCATATTTTATGGAACTTATCCCCCGGTGTAAGTACAGAACTTTTTTGTAGGGGAGAGTGAGATTCACAGCCCTCTTCCACTGCTGAATGTTAGGGGGAGTAGGCCTGAGCCACAATTGGGCTATTTGCATTCTGGCAGTGAATAAAGTCTCCTGCAAAAATATTGTCAAATACTTCTCTTCCTGTGGAAGGGGGAGGAGGCCAAGCAAACACTGGCGAGGGCATAATGTTAAGGGGGAGCCCATGCAATCATGAAGGAATTTGAATATTTGCAAACAATAACGCTGGATGGGTGGGCAGGAACATAGCAAGTGGTAAAAGGTACTATCCTTATCGCCACATCTAGGGCAATTTGGGTCAGTGTTCGGTTTATACTTAGATATACGAGCAGGAGTAAGGTAAGATCTATGAAGGTATAGGTGGGTAAGTTGGTCCGATAATTTGTGAGAAACTTTTTTGCAAGCCTCCAGGACTTCCCCCCCATTGCTCATCATGCATCTCCTCTAGATCAGCTTCCCAATGAGCTTTCAGTTGGTAAGCATGGGTGGTGGCAGAAGGCGAAAGAAGATGGTTGTACAGGGAGGAGATTAGTTGCTTAGGGTCTTCACCTAAAACTATGTCCGCAAGGGACACAGATTCCAACTCAGGGATAGAGGTGCTGAATTGAGTCTGAAGGGCATGTCGGACTTGGAGGTAACGAAATAACATGTGGTTAGGGAGATCAAATTCATCCTTAAGGGCTTGGAATGACTTAATGGCACCTTCAGTGATGAATTGGGACAGGTATATAATTCTCTTGGTAACCGATAATTTGTAGTCCGGGACAGTCAGCAATTCGGGGAGTTGAGGATTTTCCCAAAGTGGTGTGTGGGCATGAAGGGGGGGACTCCCAGTAATGGTTAGCGCTTGCTGCCAGATCTTACTGTGGTGTAATAGCATATATCGTCTATCACCCCCCTGTGTCTACAAAAAAGTATCTGGAAGGGATGAGCCACCACGTTGGTTGCAGATGTGCACACTAATATGAAATAGCAGAGTCTGTCGTGCCTATTGCGGTAATAAAAATTAGATAGTTGGGAGGCTATATAGTACAATGTTAAGTCGGATGTGGCCATGCCCCCCAAGTGAGTGGGGCGTTTCAAAGTCTGCCATGATAACTTGTGTCTGGAGGGGCCCCATATAAAGGTGTTGAGTATGGATTCCATGATTCTGAACACATGAGCTGGGACGTAAAATAGGGCATGCCAGAAAAGGTAAAGTAATTTGGGAAGAAGGATCATCTTTACTAAATTAATACTACCCATAATTCCAAGAGGGGGTCTGGACCAAACTTGGGTTTTACTTTTAAGGAGTCCGTACATTGGCTCCAAATTGAGGCGTGTATAATCCACGAGGGAGCGGGAGCATTGCACTCCCAGGTATTTAATCTGGTCAGTCCTTACTAAGGGGAGAGCCTCCGGTGCAGCCGTAGGGGCAGTGACATCAATGGGAAAGACTTGAGATTTAGACCAATTTATCTGCAGTCCAGAGAAGGTGCCGAATTTTTGGATGAGATGCAGGGCTGCTGTCAAAGAAGGGCCCGCATGCTCCAAATAGAGGAGCATATCATTCACATAAAGACTAAGTACCTCAGTCACCTGTACCATGCGGAGGCCCCTAATGTCAGGGTGTGCCCTGATGGCTATAGCTAGAGGCTCGACAGCCAGCGCATACAAAATGGGGGATATAGGGCATCCCTGACGTCTTACCGTTAACCTGGATCCGGGTGGTGGGAGCCTGGTAGAGGAGCTGGAGCCACCTGGTAAACCTGGGGCCAAAGCCAAATCTGTGAAGGTATTAATAGAGCTTTCTTTTGGTAGTATTTGATCACCTCTGCGGTTTTTATTAGGTTTTTAGGAATTTGCTGAGAGGCATGTTGAGCACGTTGAATATTTTAATTTTTGTCATAAGTGATTGAAAAATGAAAAAAAAAAAAAATTACACAAAGTTGTCACTGAAATGATATATTGCTCAAACATGTCATGGGCATATGCGAAATTACACCCCAAAATACATTCTGCTGCTTCCCCTGAGTACGGGGTTACCACATGTGTGGGACTTTTTGGCAGTCTAGCCGCGTACAGGACCCTGAAAACCAAGCACCGCCTTCAGGCTTTTTAAGAGCGTAAATTTTTGAGTTCACTCCTCACTACATATCACAGTTTTGGAGGCCATGAAATGCCCAGATAGCACAAACCCCCCCCCCCATATGACTCCATTTTGGAAAGTAGACACCCCAATCTATTTGCTGAGAGGCATGTTGAGTATTTTGCACATTTCGCTTTTTGTCACAAAGTTTTGAAAATTGAAAAAAGAAAAAAAAATCCTTTTTTGTCTTCATTTTCAAAAACAAATGAGAGCTGCATTGTGGCCTCTAAATTTACTGGTACAACTAGTGATACTCACAGGCAAAAAACTGTTATCATTCGCAGTGATCAGGCCTGACTCTTCGAATGCTGCAGTTATGTGTGTTGTGTTTTGTAAGTGACAGTGATCGATTAATACTGCACTTGGGTAGGCTGTTCTGGGCTGGGCAGGGCAGAGGGGCTAATCGCAGGTGCTAGCAGGTATATGGGCTGATCCCGCTAACGCTGCATTTACCAATTGAACATCATTTAAATGGTCTACCTGAGTATTGTTGCTGACGATGTCCATTCCTTTATGACTACAGTGTACCCATCTTCTGATGGCTGCTTTCAGCAGGATAATGCACTATGTCACCAAGCTCAAATCATCTCAAACTGGTTTCTTCAACATGACAATGAGTTCACTGTACTCCAATGGCCTCCACAGTCTCAATCCATTAGAGCACCTTTGGGACAGGGGCAGGCTGGGCCGGGGGGCAGGGTGGCAATTACCCCCCCAGGCCACCCTAACTTATGTTGAAATTGGCCGGCGGCCATTCTGCCCGCTGCCATTTTTTCTTCTCTAGGAAGTTGGGCCGGGGGCATGGCTGCGGTGGCCAGCTGCTGTTGCATTCCAGGTGTTGTAGTCCATGCTCAAGCTCCCGGTGGGTGGAGAATTGAGAGCAGCACAAAGGAAACTACAACTCCCGGAGACTGAGTCTTGAAGGCAGGCAGAGGCAGGGAGTCGGGACACACGTGATTGGCTTGGACTGTGGGTCTGGATGCTGGCTGCAACTTGACTCCAGGTCCAGGACCAGAAGCATCACCCTCCCACGAGGCCGTGGCATACAAGGACCTGCTGAGCTGAGTTGCAAGGTGAGAGACCCTGACACCCCAGCTGACCCCCACATCCCATCTCCCCCCATACCATCCATTTACCCTGCCACAGTGATCAGGCTGCATTTAATGGGCACTGGTGAGGCTTCATTGATGGGCACAGATAAGCTGCATTGATGGGCATTGGTGAGGCTGCATTGGATGGGCACTGATCAGGCTGCATTGATGGACACTGATGAAGCTGCATTGATGGGCACTGATCATGCTGCATTGATGGGCATTGGTGAGGCTGCATTGATGGCCACTGGTGAGGCTGCATTGATGGGCACTAGTGAGGCTGCATTGGATGGGCACTGGTGAGGCTGCATTGATGGACACTGATCAGACTGCATTGATAGGCACTGGTGAGGCTGCCTTGATGGGCACAGATCAGGCTGCATTGCTGGGCACTGGTAAGGTTGCACTGATGTGCACTGGTGAGGCTGCATTGATTGGCACTGACCAGGCTGCATTGATGGGCACTGGTGAGGCTGCATTGATGGGCACTGGTGAGACTGCATTGATGGGCACTGGTGAGGCTGCATTGGATGGGCATTGGTGAGGCTGCTTTGATGTGCACTAATCAGGCTGCATTGCTGGGTACTGACCAGGCTGCACTGATGGGCACTGATGAGGCTGCATTGATGGGCACTGATGAGGATGAGGCTGCATTGATGGGCACTGGTGAGGCTGCATTCGATGGGCACTGGTGAGGCTGCATTTATTGTGCACTAATCAGGCTGCATTGCTGGGTACTGACCAGGCTGCATTGATGGGCACTGGTGAGGCTGCATTGCTGGGTACTGACCAGGCTGCATTGATGGGCAGTGGTGAGGCTGCATTGATGGGCACTGGTGAAGCTTCATTGAGAGGCACTGATCAGGCTGCATTGATAGGCACCGGAGAGGCTGCATTGATGGGCACTGGTGAGGCTTCATTGAGGGGCACTGATCAGGCTGCATTGATAGGCACCGGTAAGGCTGCATTGATGGGCACTGATCAAGCTGCATTGATGGGCACTGGTGAGGCTGCATTGATGAGCACTGATCAAGCTGCATTGATTGGCACTGGTGAGGCTGCATTGATGGGTACTAATCAGGCTGCATTGATGGGCACTGATCAGGCTGCATTGATGGGCACTGGTGAGGCTGCATTGATGGGCACTGGTGAAGTTGCATTGATGGGCACTAATCAGGCTGCACTGATGGGCACTGGTGAGGCTGCATTGATAGCCACTGGTGGGGCTGCATTGATGGGCACTGATCAGGCTGCACTGATGGGTACTGGTGAGGCTGCATTGATGAGTACTGGTGAGGCTGCACTGGATGGGCACTTGTGAAGCTGCATTGATGGACACTGATCAGGCTGCATTGATGGGCACTGATCAGGCTGCATTGATGGGCACTGTTGAGGCTGCATTGATGGGCACTGATCAGGCTGCATTGATGGGCACTGGTGAGGCTGCATTGATGGGCACTGATAAGCTGCATTGATGGGCACTGGTGAGGCTGCATTGATGGCACTGATGAGGCTGCACTGATGGGCACTGGTGAGGCTGCATTGGATGGGCACTGGTGAGGCTGCATTGATGGGCACTGATCAGGCTGCATTGATGGGCACTGGTGAGGCTTCATTGGATGGGCACTGGTGAGGCTGCATTGATGGGCACTGATCAGGCTGCATTGATGGACACTGGTGAGGCTGCATTGATGGGCACTGATCAGGCTGCATTGATGGCACTGATGAGGCTGCACTGATGGGCACTGGTGAGGCTGCATTGGATGGGCACTGGTGAGGCTGCATTGATGGGCACTGATCAGGCTGCATTGATGGGCACTGGTGAGGCTGCATTGATGGGCACTGATGAGGCTACACTGATGGGCACTGGTGAGGCTGCATTAATAGGCACTGGTGAGGCTGTATTGATGGGCACTGGTGAGGCTGCATTGATGGGCACCCATCAGGCTGCATTAATAGACACTGGTGAGGCTGCATTGATGGGCACTGGGCAGGCTGCATTGATGGGCACTGGGCAGGCTGCATTGATGGGCACTGATGAGGCTGCATTGATGGGCACTGATCAGGCTGCATTGATGGGCACTGGTGAGGCTGCATTGATGGGCACTGGTGAAGCTGCATTGATGGGCACTTATCAGGCTGCAGTGATGGGCACTGGTGAGGCTGCATTGATAGCCACTGGTGGGACTGCATTGATGGGCACTGATCAGGCTGCACTGATGGGTACTGGTGAGGCTGCATTGATGAGTACTGGTGAGGCTGCACTGGATGGGCACTTGTGAAGCTGCATTGATGGACACTGATCAGGCTGCATTGATGGGCACTGATCAGGCTGCATTGATGGGCACTGTTGAGGCTGCATTGATGGGCACTGATCAGGCTGCATTGATGGGCACTGGTGAGGCTGCATTGATGGGCACTGATAAGCTGCATTGATGGGCACTGGTGAGGCTGCATTGATGGCACTGATGAGGCTGCACTGATGGGCACTGGTGAGGCTGCATTGGATGGGCACTGGTGAGGCTGCATTGATGGGCACTGATCAGGCTGCATTGATGGGCACTGGTGAGGCTTCATTGGATGGGCACTGGTGAGGCTGCATTGATGGGCACTGATCAGGCTGCATTGATGGACACTGGTGAGGCTGCATTGATGGGCACTGATCAGGCTGCATTGATGGGCACTGGTGAGGCTGCATTGATGGCACTGATGAGGCTGCACTGATGGGCACTGGTGAGGCTGCATTGGATGGGCACTGGTGAGGCTGCATTGATGGGCACTGATCAGGCTGCATTGATGGGCACTGGTGAGGCTGCATTGATGGGCACTGATGAGGCTACACTGATGGGCACTGGTGAGGCTGCATTAATAGGCACTGGTGAGGCTGTATTGATTGGCACTGGTGAGGCTGCATTGATGGGCACCCATCAGGCTGCATTAATAGACACTGGTGAGGCTGCATTGATGGGCACTGGGCAGGCTGCATTGATGGGCACTGGGCAGGCTGCATTGATGGGCACTGATGAGGCTGCATTGATGGGCACTGATCAGGCTGCATTGATGGGCACTGGTGAGGCTGCATTGATGGGCACTGGTGAAGCTGCATTGATGGGCACTTATCAGGCTGCAGTGATGGGCACTGGTGAGGCTGCATTGATAGCCACTGGTGGGACTGCATTGATGGGCACTGATCAGGCTGCACTGATGGGTACTGGTGAGGCTGCATTGATGGGTACTGGTGAGGCTGCACTGGATGGGCACTGGTGAAGCTGCATTGATGGGCACTGGTGAAGCTCATTGATGGGCACTGATCAGGCTGCATTGATGGGCACTGATCAGGCTGCATTGATGGGCACTGGTGAGGTTGCATTGAGGGGCACTGATCAGGCTGCATTGATGGGCACTGGTGAGGCTGCATTGATGGGCACTGGTGAGACTGCATTGTTGTGCACTGGTGAGGCTGCATTGGATGGGCACTGGTGAGGCTGCATTGGATGGGCACTGGTGAGGCTGCATTGATGGGCACTGATCAGGCTGCATTGATGGGCAATAGTGAGGCTGCATTGATGGGCACTGATCAGGCTGCACTGATGGGCACTGGTGAGGCTGCATTAATAGGCACTAGTGAGCCTGCAATGATGGGCACTGGTGAGGCTGCATTGATGGGCACCCATCAGGCTGCATTAATAGGCACTGGTGAGGCTGCATTGATAGGCACTGGTGGGACTGCATTAATGGGCACTGGTCATGCTGCATTTATGGGCACTGATGAGGCTGAGCTGATAGACACTGATGAGGCTGCATCGATGGGCACTGATCAGGCTGCATTGATGGGCACTGATGAGGCTGCACTGATGGGCACTGGTAAGGCTGCATTTAAAAACCAGGTGAGGATGGATGGTGAGCTGATTCAGTGGTTCAATGAGCCACTTGACTGGACTTGCCCCCCAGGCCTAAGGCTGCCAGCCCCCCCTGCTTTGGTATGTGGTGGAATGGGAGATTCGCATCATGGATGGGCAGCTGACAAATCTGCAGCAACTGCGTGATGCTTTCATGTCAATATGGAGCAAAATCTCTGAGGAATGTTTCCAACACCTTGTTGAATCTATGCCACAAAGAATTAAGACAGCTCTGAAGGCAAAAGGGGGTCCAACTCATTACTAGCAAGGTGTCGGACGGACAAGACACTCGAGGGCATTGCTGGACAGAGAGAGGGGGGGGCTCAGGTAAGTATTAGGGGGGAAGAGGGGGCTGCTGCACTCAGAAGGCTTTTTATTTCAATGCATAGAATGCATTGAGATAAAAAAAACCTTCTGACTTTACAACCACTTTAAATATTTTTTTACATTGTAACAAATTGGCTTGGCTAGTACAGGTGTACTCCTGCATGGGGGGTATGTAGCAGAAAGATTCCATTAAAAACTGATTGGCTGTGCGGGCCAACAAAAATTTTGGAATTGTTGGTCAAGAGCATGATCTTTTGAGTTGCGTTGCAAGCAAGCTGTTTCTGCTTTAAAAAAAAATCCACAGATGTACCATATAGTTACTAAAAAGAAGTTGTACTGTATATCTATATTTGTGGAGTACATGGACATAGTGTAGGGCCCATAAGAAAGCATATATATATATAGGGACACAAAGAGCGGGACTTTAAAGGTGCCAAAATGAGTTTACGACATGATCATATAAGATAAAAATACATATTATATTCAATATTAAATTTAAATTTATAATGATAAAAGTTATCACAATAACATGCAATTCATACAACAATGCAGACACTTCTGCTCTACATGTTTTGCCCGAAAGAGCTTCCTCAGGAGACCTAAGAGTGCTGCGTAAAGTTGATGCGAATGCCAGAAAAGTCAAAACTTGAATCAACAGAGTACAGGAGTTCCTCTAAAACCAAGGCCCAGGGAGCGTTGTGCAACCATAGGGAAAAGTCAAAAAAAGAATCACCTTAATCATATTGAATTCAATTGTAACTATTTGCTGCTGAACTTGGAAAGGAGATAGGTGGTATTCGCTAAAACAGAGGGCCCAGAATAGAATGGTGGCAGAGTGGATCCCTGCAGGCTGTGTGGGCTTAGCTTGAATTAGATCAACCTCCCACCAAGAGTCAGCCAATCATATCCTATCACAGAATTGAAGAAATTGGTATGAAGTGGGAGAGAAGAGGTGCAAACCCTCTCACAAAACCTCCTATATCAAATTTTAAATTTGATATTGAATAAAATATGTATTTTTATTCTATATGATCATGTCGTAATCTCATTTTGGCACCTTTAAAGTCTCGTTCTTTGTGCCCCTATATTTGTTTATAATTGGGATGTGGTGCCTATTTTGGCCTTTCATTGCCCAAACCTTGTATGCACCATAAGAAAGCATGTTAAAATTAAACCTGTCTCTTTTATTCAACTTTCAAATATCATAGCCTCTGTGACAGGTATTAGAAGTGTTGCAAGTCCCCTTAGATTATTTCAAAGAGAATCTTTAAGGAAACAACATCATTCTTGTCATAGTGAAAAGAGTATAAATAAACTATAAACACTGCACCACTAGGCATAGTCTGCAAATTTGCAATAAGGTGCCCACACTTTCTGAAACAGAGGTGAAATTTGGAAGATTGTATTTCCTGGCAGTGAAACCCCCTACACACTATCAGTAGGTTCTTAGCACTAAAAGATAATGTAAAGGAACTTTATTTCTAAAAAGCTATCTATGGGTTAAATTTCTGTAATTTATAAATACGGCTAATGGATACTTGTCATGTTCTGTTTGGCCTTGATTTTAAGTGCCAAAATAGCTATCTATACTATATGATGTACAGTATAATATTTGCATCAATCGTATGTCAGGAAGATGAAACATATTTAGAAATTTATGATGAAAAGTCAAGACAACCTGACCTGTTCATGGACATTATGTCATGGATGTCTTCTTTGTAACAAAATAATTCATATAAATATTTTTTTATGTATCCATTTAGCTTACAGGCAATCAATCAATCAAAAAAAAAAAAAAAAGTAGAACGGTTGCAGCGCAAAACTCTTGAAGGGGTAAATTATGGAGAGTAAATCCTCCAGCAGTCACAAAGGAAGTTGCAATCTTTCTTTAGACACATGCTGTGAGGCTTAAAACATGTTCCATAAGTAATTGGTCAGAGTTAATCATAGATATCTGGGCTCTGCAAGTTCTTGTTCTGTCACATAAGAGTTACTTGTAAAAAATGTATATTTGATTCCCTGTTTAGTTTATTTTGTCCTTCCAAAATACTCATGCAGCTTGGTATTTAAAAAGCAAGGGCAGTTCCTAGTTTCTTTGCCTACTTCCTTTATAGAGTTGCCACCTCATCCCTTTAAACCTGAATACATATTAATTACACAGGTTCTGAGGCTAATTTGATGTGGATAAGTGAGTTTAATTACCACCTTAATCTGCCTCAGAACCTGTGTAATTAATATGTGTTCAGTTTTAAAGGGATGAGGTGGCAACTCTATTCCTTTATCAGTTATAATTTACTGTATCTCCAGTAATATGAGTGCAATAAATTGAATAAAAATTCCAACATTTTAATAAATCTCTGATGTCTGGAAATAAAACTAGCATTCTAAAGCAGCTTCATTAGGTTTGCATTGCAAAAAGGATTTTTCTATTATAAGCTAAAACAGATCTGACAATTTTATCTCCTAAAATCTCATGATAAATCCTACTTACTGCTTTAACCCAGAGGAAGAAAATTCTGTGAGCTCATTATGATATGTCACTTCTACATTCCTCCTTCTAATTAGGTGGTTGTCATAAGTATACAGGGTTGTGCGGTTTTATCATGGGGCAGTACTTGTACTTGCCTAGTAGGCGAAAATTTCCCAGCTGTCTCATGGGAACCACGGCACAATATGCATCACTGCACAAAGTTGTGTGCTAAAAGGAACACTGCTGTACTTATTAGAGCTGTAATGTACCTAGTGAATACTAGTGGGAAGGAGACGTATCCCTTAGGGCACCCACATAAATTAGACAGGCAACTGAGCCTGTTTAAGCTGATAGGATTAAGTGACAGTTGTGATGCCTGTGAGCACCTCCTGAACTGTATATATACCTCTCACCAACAGATCTGAGAATGAAAGGTGAGGGTCAGATTTTGATGACTGCTAGATGCTGGTTCAATCCAATAAGGCATGTGCCAGAAGAATCTACTGAGCACACAAAGCTTTAGGATAGCAATGTGTACATAGCTGTGAGACATTGTTCAACACTTATATTGCTTCTCTCTACTAACTGGAATTTGTTATCTATATGCACCTTTCAATACTAGAGAACAGATTCTGCCATGGCTAAATAACTATAGAAAATAGATTTGAATACAGTGTAACAAAAATGACAGTTTGTAACTTGTATAACAAAATATACTATAGTAAAAACATATTTACACCTCTAGGCTACATTTACATTGTACTACTATAAAACCATGGGTGCAACAAAATGTGCAAAGCGCTTGTGGTGCCATTATTTCTTAATGGTACCCCAAACGCGGTGCAATTTTGCTATGTTTGTCGCATGAGAATACGCCCTGTGATGTCACAAGGGGGCAGGTCTCTGGGTGATGTCACCAGATGGCCACGCCCCATGGCTATATAAGAACTGGCAGTCGCTGGAGCTTACACACCGACAGGAGCCAGCATCAGAGGAGGACCATTTCTTTTATTTTTAGTGGGTTGGCGGTGGCGGAGGAAGAAGACATCAATGGAGGGAGAATACATCACCGGAGGGAGAAGACATTAGCGGAGGGAATAGACCAGGGGAAGAAGACATCAGCAGAGTGAGAAGACATCAGCGGAGGGAGAAGACCAGAGGTAGAAGACATCGATGGCTGAACCAGAGAAGGAACTACGACAGGGAACATTCTTCATTTTTAATAAAGGTCAAAAACCATCTCTTGTTTTTTGTAACACTACACTGCTTTTTTTTGGGTGAATGGGTAGGGGTACAATGTACCCTCTGTTTGAGGATACCCCACAGATGCTCAATAGGGTTTAGGTCTGGAGAAATGATTGGCCAGTCCATCACCTTTACCCTCAATGCTGGCAGCACTCATACATCTATTTCCCAAAGACAACCTCTGGATATGACGCTGAGCACGTGCACTCAACTTCTTTGGTCAACCATGGCGAGGCCTGCTCTAAATGGAACCTGTCCTGTTAAACTGCTGTATGGTCTTGGGCACTGTGCTGCAGCTCAGTTTCAGGGTCTTGGTAATCTTCCTATAGCCTAGGTCAGGGATGTCCAAACTACGGCCCTCCAGCTGTTGCGGAACTACACTTCCCATGAGGCATTGTAAAACTCTGACATTCACAGACATGACTAGGCATGATGGGAGTTGTAGATCCTTAACAACTGGAGGGCCATAGTTTGGACACCACTGGCCTAGGCCAATGATGGCGAACCTTGGCACCCCAGATGTTTTGGAACTACATTTCCCATGATGCTCATGCACTCTGCAGTGTAGTTGAGCATCATGGGAAATGTAGTTCCAAAACATCTGGGGTTTCAAGGTTCGCCATCACTGGCCTAGGCCATCTTTGTGTAGAGCAACAATTCTTTTTTTCAGATCCTCAGAGAGTTCTTTGCCATGAGGTGCCATGTTGAACTTCCAGTGACCAGTATGAGAGAGTGAGAGCGATAACACCAAATTTAACACACCTGCTCCCCATTCACACCTGAGACCTTGCAACACTAACGAGTCACATGACACCGGGAAATGAAAATTACTAATTGGGCCCAATTTGGACATTTTCACTTAGGGGTATACTCATTTTTGTTGCCAGTGGTTTAGACATTAATGGCTGTGTGTTGAGTTATTTTGAAGGGACAGCAAATTTACACTGTTATATAAGCTGTACACTCACTACTTTACATTGTAGCAAAGTGTCATTTCTTCATAGTTGTCACATGAAAAGCTATAATAAAATATTTACAAAAATTAGAGGGGTGTACTCACTTTTGTTAAATACTGTAGGTGGAGTTTCTCCTCACACTCTGTGAGAGCTGCAGAATGAAATGTGGATGTTATGTACAACCAATAGAAATATTCTTCTGCTTTCTCAATTAATTTTAATATGCACTAGCAAGGACTGCATAAATTAAAATATACATTTTTGTAAATGTTTTTCAGCCCAAGTTAATGTCTTTGATAACGCAGAGAAAACACAAGAGGAGAACACTGTGCACTGGGTGAACTGGGTCGTGTTTGTATTATGCAAATTTACATTTCACTGGGGCCAGTTTTGCTGCTGTCTATGGGCATCAAGTAAATCAGGTCAGTTTCATGTCATCCGTGTATGACCAAAAAGCGACAAAAGTGACAGGGTATTTATTATGTTGCCTGCACAGAACTGACGTGATTCTTCCACTTGTCAGTTTTACTGTTCTCAACTGAGAGATGTAGAAGAGTTCAAAAAGATGCACAAAAGTTTTTATTTTGCATTCATTCAACAATGGATGTATGAGGAGTCATCCTGAAATATATAGAAACAATTATAAGTATTGCATTTCTTAAATTTTATATGTAAAATGTACACTTATTCATAGTGTAAAGAGAGTTATGGGCATGCACATGTAAAATGGTCATGGAAACACATGTAACTAGCAGCGTGTAACCTGGTTATAGTGTAAAGGTCAGGTTTATAGCATAATTTTGGCCAGAGAACAACACAAATATCCAGGCGCATAAAACACTGACCAAACTAGGGGAATGTAGTCTACATAAAGGTCGCTGCTATCCTAAACTCAAAACTAATGAGATCAAAAAGAAAGTTTTTTGAGTCAGGCATATTCATGTTGGCAGCATAAGCCATGGTTGAATTTGCATTGACATACACTGAGATAGGTAACCTTCTTTCCATATTACGGACTTAGGGGCATATCACTGTTACAAGCCACAGATTTGGTGGGCCAGAACCTTTTCTACCCTCCTTCCCTCCTATTGGTTACTGTGGGTACCATTTTAGATTGAATGGTTAAAACCTCTGCCAGTTTTTATTTTTGGCATTTGTGACTCGTTGAGAAAGATCCCCTTTAATTCATGTCCCACAGACAAAACAGGAAGGTCGAAGGAAGCTTTACAGAATGAGGAAAATGCTGTCTTAGGCTGACCATAGATGGTTCGAATCTTGACCAGTTCCTGCTGAATGAACCACGTATGGGCAGACTGAATATACCCAAGTTGATAGATCAATTTGGATACAACCAACCTGTCAGATTTTACATGCAAATATTGCTAGCATAGGCGTGCGCACAGGGTGTGCCGGGTGTGCCCAGGCACACCCTAATCACCCCATGCGCATTAGTGTTATCGCTCTGTGTAGCAGCAGGAACATGGCAAAGATCTCCCTCTTACCTGCTCTGCCATAAGAAAAGTGTTTATGCTCTTCTCTTTCACTGTGCCGGCAGGGAGATCAATGTGCCGGGGTCATATATATGTAGGCACATACACATGCATGTCTGTTTGAGCTTAAGGGTGCACACCCTAATGCAATAGGCTGCGCACGCCTATGATTGCTAGCGGTTTCCTGTGGTTACAGGAAAGAAAATCACTCCGTCTATGGTAGGCTCAAGACAGCTGTCACAGATACAAGTGTCCCCATTGGAAGATCTACCCTTGGTGAGAACTCAAATGTTTGGATTTTTTATTACTTTCAATCGTGGTGACAATGAGCATCTGGTCAAATAGAAAGCGTTACTCTCTCTAACAGGGATCAAGGCAAACTGCAAAAGAAAAAAAAAACAGAAGTGACCATGACCAACTATAAGACACAGCTCTTATTTTGTTTTTTTTTAAATGTTTAATAGTCACACAAAAGCGCTCTAAAATCAGTTTAACTATTCTAGTATGTACAATAGGAAGTCGCACTTTGCATAGTAGCTGTTGCAAAGGAACTGGCCTACAGTATGACTGACACCAGTTTCGGTTTTGTGCCTTCAAACCCCTCACTGATGACATTTGTGCTGCCTTTGTGAATGGCACAGCAAACAGAATGAGGAGGGTGGAAGCACAACACCGGAACTGGTGTCTTTGATAGACCCAGTTCCAGTGCAACTGGAAGCAGAAAGTGTGGGTCATTAAAGCTTAGCGATCTCCAAAAATAGTAATATAAAAAAGTAGAATGTTCAAAGGCGCATGCGCACGATCGCGGGATATAGCTGCCCAATCCCTGCTCTCCGCTCCACCAGAACACAACGTCCCCGGCTGACAGAGCACTTCTCCCTCGCAGACACAATCTACCGGGCCGTCAGTTACCAATAAAAATTATCAGATTAAACACTTTATAACGTGTAATATGGTAGGGGTTGTTTACATGTTGGAATGCGACTGCGGACTCCAAAATATAGGTAGGACTTCCAGGCCTATGGGAGTCCACATAGCCGAACATGTAAACAATATTAAAAGAGGATTAATTACACACGTTTCCAAACATTTTAGGATTTTCCATGACTGAAACCCCAGATGTTTAAAATTTTGGGGTGTAGAAAGAGTGAACCCACACTGGAGGGGGGGCAATTTTCTGTTCCCTTCAAAAGCTGCTGGGTGACTGTCAGTCTCCACCCCTCGCTGACAAAGTCCAATCAGGACGTAATGCCGTGTACGGGGGGAGGAGCTTTGTTATGGACCTCACCCGCTGCCACACTGTGTTTGTCAGTACTACGCTGTGTTGTAGTCCGATCAATTTTAAAATTGTGCCTACGAGCGCTTGCTTTTTATTGCTTGTTAGTGAATTTTTCTTTAAAAAAACCACACGGATTACTCTTAGATGGTATCCTCTATTTTTTTTCATTGACACTTTGGAGCGGTCTTCCCCACATCTTCATTTACCTGGCGGCTTATATCTCTGACATCTTCCTGCTGGATGGCTGGTCTACTCCCCTTGGATGACTGGATCTCTAGGCTTCAGTGATATTCTCCAGAGACATCACCAGGAATTACCATCATCCCCATGGGGATACATGTGAGTTTGACCCCTGCTCTGCAGAGGTCCACTGAATCTGGTAAGCACAATTGTGTATTTGGGTGAAGATAGTATACAAGACCGATTCATGTCACTTGAAGTTTACATAATATGGATTCATCCTGATGGACATTTGTGATATCTATCCATTCATCTTTTGATCATTTATTCAATTTTTACCCATTGCGCTGCACTTACCCTTCAATTTTGTATACTTTCCAGGCATATGTGATTACCTGTAGTGTTCAGCTTGCATATTTTATTTGTGACTGTATTCATTTGTGCTGAAAACAGGGCCCGCAGGGACAATCTTAGAATCTGTGGGATTCTGGAGGTCATTACCTACTTGCAAGGCACGGCCACTGCTTTCTCCCAGGAATTGGCACCTGAGATCCCATTGGAACGCCTGGAATTTGACCGCATTCATAGATCCCTTGCACCCAAACCTACAGATGGCCCTCCAAGAGATGTCATTATAAAGTTCCACTTTTACCACACTAAAGAGAGACTCTTGCAGGCGGCGAGGGAACGTCTGGATCTCTCCTTTCAAAACCATTCTCTCCAGCTGTTAGCGGATCTATCCCCAGTCAAGATCGCAAGAAGAAGGCACTTGAAACTATACTTCCATATCCTGTAAACCCAAGGTATTAAATACAGGTGGGGGTTCCTCTTTAAGCTTTCTTTTTCCCATTGAGGTCGCCAAGTTCAAGCATCCTCCTTGCCTGATTTGAGACACCACTTTCAGGACCTACAACTGGATCTCCCTCCATCCCAGAAGGAATCGTCCTCCTTGTCCTCCCGCCCACAGTTGGTACAGCCTTCCTGCAAACCATCGCAAGCATCCCAACAAGGCTCCCAGGCCCTGCGTTCCCTTCAAGCTCGACGCTTCCAGGATGTCCCTAATGGCTGAGGAACTGAACTTTCCTGAACTCCGGGTTTTCACTTCAACATGGGCCTGAGTTATTTCTCAGGCTTTTTCCACGTCGTAGCCCACTTTGGCTACGCCTACTGAGGTTGACTCCAAATTCCCGCAGTCAATAAGAGGCTCCCTAGAGCTGCATTGTTGGTAACAGACTTAAATACCTATTTTATTTCCTTCAACTTTTTTTTACTATTTTAATGCACACATGGTTGATGCCTTACACTTAAAAGTGGCCGACACTGCCAAGTGTGGGACAGCCACCCCGGGTCACCCAATTTGATAGATGGCGACCGGGGGGAGGGTGGCCCGCAGGTGGGGAGCTGGCTGATGTCTCAACTTCATCCTCAGCCAGTAGTTACTTAATCAGGCTAAAGGTCCACTCCGTGCCCATTTCAGTCTACGGACCCTGACCTTATTCCTTCTGGTCATCGTGGATAACCTCTGACCTACCAGGTATTGCACGTTTTCACTGATTAATTTGATTTGCCACAGTTGACTAATAAGTAGTTGATACCAACACCTAAGTTGCTCAATTTATATGCTAGTTACCTCTCCTGGGCCTCCCCTGACCTTTCCCGGGGAGACTGGAATGGGTCTAACCCAATTGTGTATTTGAGCTATTTACTGTTTTCTCTTTAACAGTTTGTGTCTAATATATTACGTTATATTAAGCGCTCATTTTTATGCATTTTTATTTGGTTTAAATGGTTAAGTAAGCTGGATGGGTCCGCTGGACCACTGCACCCCCACAGTGTCAGCGCTTGCTTAGGACTATGGTCCTAGCCAACCACTGACCTCTTGGTGGGTCCCCGGACCCACGATTGTGCACTATTGCTCTATCTGAATTTTTTCTCCTGAGATTTTCTCGGCCTTATTGTGCTTCTCTTTCTCTCTTTTACTACCTCCCTCTTCTTTCCCTATGATCTCCCTTCTCTTTACCCTTCTCTGAGTCCACGGTGGTTGCATCCGGTGACAATGGTAAGCCCATACTCACTTTTGCAGCATGACGCTACACTGGCTGTCATTAAATGTTCAAGGTATGAACTCGCCACAAAAAAGGGGGAAGTATTTAAGTATCTTAAAAAACAACATATACAGTCAGTTCCATAAATATTGGGACATCGACACAATTCTAATCTTTTTGGCTCTATACACCACCACAATGGATTTGAAATAAAACAAACAAGATGTGCTTTAACTGCAGACTTTCAGCTTTAATTTGAGGGTATTTACATCCAAATCAGGTGAACGGTGTAGGAATTACAACAGTTTGCATATGTGCCTCCCACTTTTTAAGGGACCAAAAGTAGTGGGACAGATTAACAATCATCCATCATACTTTCACTTTTTAATACTTGGTTGCAAATCCTGTGCAGTCAATTACAGCCTGAAGTCTGGAACGCATAGACATCACCAGACGCTGGGTTTCATCCCTGGTGATGCTCTGCCAGGCCTCTACTGCAACTGTCTTCAGTTCCTGCTTGTTCTTGGGGCATTTTCCCTTCAGTTTTGTCTCCAGCAAGTGAAATGCATGCTCAATCAGATTCAGGTCAGGTGATTGACTTGGCCATTGGATAACATTCCACTTCTTTCCCTTAAAAAACTCTTTGGTTGCTTTCGCAGTATGCTTCGGGTCATTGTCCATCTGCACTGTGAAGAGCCATCCAATGAGTTCCGAAGCATTTTGCTGAATATGAGCAGATAATATTGCCCAAAACACTTCAGAATTCATCCTGCTGCTTTTGTCAGCAGTCACATCATCAATAAATACAAGAGAACCAGTTCCATTGGCAGCCATACATGCCCACGCCATAACAATACCACCACCATGCTTCACTGATGAGGTGGTATGCTTTGGATCATGAGCAGTTCCTTTCCTTCATCATACTCTTCTCTTCCCATTACTCTGGTACAAGTTGATCTTGGACTCATCTGTCCATAGGATGTTGTTCCAGAACTGTGAAGGCTTTTTTAGATGTTGTTTGGCAAACTCTAATCTGGCCTTCCTGTTTTTGAGGCTCCCCGATGGCTTACATCTTGTGGTGAGCCCTCTTGATTGTTGACTTTGACACACATACACCTACCTCCTGGAGAGTGTTCTTGATCTGGCCAACTGTTATGAAGGGTGTTTTCTTCACCAGGGAAAGAATTCTTTGGTCATCCACCACAGTTGTTTTCCGTGGTCTTCCAGGTCTTTTGGTGTTGCTGAGCTCACCGGTGCGTTCTTTCTTTTTAAGGGTGTTCCAAACAGTTGATTTGGCCACACCTAATGTTTTTGCTATCTCTCTGATGGGTTTGTTTTGTTTTTTTCAGCCTAATAATGGCTTGCTTCACTGATAGTGACAGCTCTTTGGATCTCAGATTGAGAGTTGACAGCAACAGATTCCAAATGCAAATAGCACACTTGAAATGAACTCTGGACCTTTTATCTGCTCCTTGTAAATGGGATAATGAGGGAATAACACACACCTGGCAATGGAACAGCTGAGCAGCCAATTGTCCCATTACTTTTGGTCCCTTAAAAAGTGGGAGGCACATATAAAAACTGTTGTAACTCCTACACCGTTCACCTGATTTGGATGTAAATACCCTCAAATTAAAGCTGAAAGTCTGCAGTTAAAGCACATCTTGTTCGATTCATTTTAAATCCATTGTGGTGGTGTATAGAGCCAAAAAGATTAGAATTGTGTTGATGTCCCAATATTTATGGACCTGACTGTAGATATAGCATGCCTACAGGAAACTCATTTCTCCTCTGCCTCCAGCACTAAGCATTTTGACGCCCAATACCTCCAGGTGTTTATGGCTAACGGCCTGAGCAAACAGAGGGGAGTTCTGATAGCTTTTCGCAAATTGGTGCCTTTTAACTGTATTAACCAGATAGCAGACCCCAATGGCAGATACCTCCTGCTCATTGGTACCATTTAGGATGCAGAAGTTACCATAATGACCTATTATGCCCCCAATTCTAACCCGGGACCCTTCTTATCCCATGTCTGCTTCCTACTGATATCTCACGAAAAAGGTACGCTGCTTTTAGCAGGGGACTCGAATGTGGCCCTGGATCCTGTAATGGATAAATACCCTTCAGAAAAGGTGGCTGCCTCACCTGCAGCAAAACTTTTTTCCAACTCCCTACGCTCTCATAATCTGGTAGACCTCTGGAGAGAATTGCACCCACTAAGTAAAGATTACACGTACTACTCTCACCCACATCATTCTCACTCTAGAATTGACCATATAATAATGCATAGAAAACATCTCCCTTTAATAGATTCGGTGTCTATTCTTGCTGCCCCCTGGACGGACCATGATCCCCTTTTTGTGGTCTGCCGGTCCTTAAAGCATAACCCTCGACATTCCTCATGGATCATGAACGACTCGGTATTATCTCTTCACGACATTCAGGAAGATCTGCTAAAAACTTCTGTAGAATATTTTCGCCTCAATTCTGCATCTGTCTCCTCCCCGGTGACTCTGTGGGGGTCTATAAGTCTGTGCTCAGGGGTCATATTATCCAGATAGCCTCAAAACACAAAAAAGAATGCCAAAAGCTGCAGAAAACACTGGAATCGTGGCTGGAATCCACTTCCACATTTTTTAAACAAACCCCCATGCCTGCTAACCGTAAACTTTTGGACCAGGCTCGCACAGAATTAGACTTATGTCTCACCGATCAGGCAAAGCGCGCACTGCGCTGGTCTCACCAACATTGGTATATTAAAGCAAGCAAACCAAATGCGATGCTGGCCAAAATGTTACTTACTTTCAACCCTAGACCCACCCCTATTACTTTACGCACACGACATAATATACTTACTAGCAACCCGGTCCGGATACTGGACGAGTTCTGCCATAGACTCGCTATTTTATACTCTGCCCAAGACCTCACCAACAACCAGGATACGGCAGCCTTCTTGCAACGTATTTCGCTGCCCACCAAATCCAAGGCGCATATGCACCTTATGGACCGTGACATCCAAGAATCTGAAGTCCGACTTTGTATAATAGACTGAAAAGTAGGGAAGAGGCCGGGCCTGGACGGCTTTACAGCACTATATTACAGAGAGCTAGTGGACGTGTTAGCCTCTCCCTTGACGATCATGTTTAATTCTGTTAAAAATGGTCAGAACTTCTCGCCTGCTCTCCTGACGGCTAATATACAGTATCTCACAAAAGTGAGTACACCCCTTACATTTTTGTAAATATTTTATTATGTCTTTTCATGTGACAACACTGAAGAAATTACACTTTGTTAGAATGTAAAGTAGTGAGTGTACAACTTGTATAACGGTGTAAATTTGGTGTCCCCTCAAAATAACTCAACACACAGCCATTAATGTCTAAACCGCTGGCAACAAAAGTGAGTACACCCCTAAGTGAAAATATTATGTTATGTTGCCAAAACCTGAACGTGATCACTCCTGTTGGGCCAATTTCCGACCTAGATCTTTAATTAATGTTGACCTGAAGATCCCACCAAAATTTTGGCTAACTGTTAGAACTGCTTCCTCCCCCATTTAACTAAAAAAGACCAAGTACGGTTTGTACCACAGAGACAGGCAGGGGATGCCATTAGGAGAATCATTCAGCACCTTGCCCATAACCGCTCCCTGGAAACTATGCTTTTGTCACTGGATGTGAACAAGGCCTTTGACACTTTGTCCTGGCCTTATCTCTTGACAGTACTCCGCCACTCCGGCTTTGGCACATGCTTTCTGAGTTGGCTGGCAGCACTGTACGATGCCCCTCAGGCTAAAATTAAATATTATGGATTTGAATGCTCTATTACTCCTATCCAGAGGGGCACTCAACAGGGCTGTCCGCTTTTGCCTCTCTTGTTTGTCCTGACTATGGATTCACTGGCGGAGGCGATCCATTCACATTCAGATATAAAAGGTATTGAAGTAGGGGTTCTGCTCATAAGATCTCCTTGCTTGCAGATGACATCCTTTTGACTCTGACTTCACCCAGAATCTTGCTGCCTAATTTATTCTCCCTTTTGGAGACCTTTGCATCTCTTTCGGGACTACACGTTAACCCTACTAAGTCTAAGGCAATGTCCGTAAACCTTTCCTCCTCGGGAATTGACCTCTCTAAAAGCCAATTTCCCATTTCAGTGGCTCCCCTCATTGCCCTATCTGGGTATACGTATTACTCCCAAATGTGACGGACTGTACCAGGCCAAACTCACTGACATATTATCCTCCTGGTCCCACCTCCCGCTATCCTGGTTCGGCAGGATCTCTGCGGATCATATGACCTACCTCCCAAAACTGTTGTATCTAATTTGAGTATTACCAGTCCCGATCGCCTCCTATATATTACGAATTCACCAACGCAAGCTCTTGGAATTCATCTGGGGTTCCACACGACCCCGGATCAATAAGCAGACTGTACGCTCGGTGGATCAACTGAGGTCCCCAATCTTCAGGCATACTACACGGCAGCAAACATAGCCCCACTATCCCACCTTCATGGCACATATGAAATGCCACTATGAGCCACTATTGATCTGGTCGAATCTCATCCTATTCCCATTTCCTCTGTACCCTGGCTCCCCCCCATGAAACGCCCATGCGGGTTTGTACCATGTATGACATATTCTCTTCGCCTATGGGAATTAAATTCTCGGCAGGACTAATATCTCCCCACTTACCATTACTGCATCTTATTCACTGCCCTTTATTTCTCCCCAGTTGTGAGAATCCTAAACAATTGTCTTGGTGGACGCATAATGGATTCACTGATGTTCATTCTCTGTTCACCCCTATGAGAATAATAACATTCGATGTTCTGAGATCTTCCCACAACATCCCCCTTTGGGAACATTATTGTTACCTTCAAATTAAACACTTCCTGCAACAACTCACAAAGGCCCAACCTACCCCCAGGCCTGTTGCGACAGGACAGGCAAAACAAGCAATTGCTTGGGGCCCCGAGCTGGCCTGGGGTTCCAGCCACTTCCTATAAGCTGCAGCCTGTAGCGTGGCCGAGCTCCCCTTCCTTCCTCCTGCAGTCCGCGTGGTACAGGAGATTCAGTTTCCTGTTCCTGGCCAGACTGACAGGAAGTGCACACACTGAGTGCTCACTTCCTTTTAGTCCGGCGGGCCAGGAACAGAAAACTGGGGGGAGGCAGTCATCAAGACCCATTTAGTAATAAAAATATGGTAGCTTGCTGACCATAATAAAAACAATTACCATAGCTTTCTTTCAATTTTCTTCTTTCTTTACCATTTCATTTCCATGTTATTGCTTCATTTTTTAATCAATGGTACAGTGGTGTTTTTTTTGCAAATGTTCAGTTGTTGAAAATGTTCAAATTTTATGCACATTATAAGCAACAGTAGTATTTGCACTGTAAACCTTTTTTATTTATATAAAGTGTTGGTGAACTTAAACTGTATCGCTATGCTGTGATTCCTGTAGGCTTTGCGTGCGTGTGTGTGTGGGGGGGGGTTGGGGACCCCCATGTCCATTTTGCTTGGGGCCCCCAAATTCCTTCAAACGACCCTGCCTACCCCATACACCTTGACCCCCTTTGAAAGCATCTGCAGGGCTAAATCCCATTCCCTGGGATTAATATCTTTACTTTACTCCTCAATGATTTCCTCTAGGAAACCCCCAGTGAGATCGTATCATCTCCAATGGGAGAGAGACTTGGGTAGACAGTTGGACCCAGAGTTCTGGCAGATTATAACAATAGCCCTTACGAAGAATTCTAGGAATGAAAAATGCATACAAAGTGTTCTATGGATGGTGTTATACCCCAGCTAGACTAACTCATTTTATTCCTTCCTATTTCCCTCACTGTTACCGGGGTTGTTTGCAGGAAGGGACCATGGCCCACATTTGGTGGACTTGCCCCAAAGTATGTAGACTATGGTTCAGGGTCTACATCCTTCTTCGTAACATGCTCCATTCTAACCTTAAAAGAGACCCCTATGAAGCCCTTCTGTGTAAACCTATCCTTGAACTCCTCCCCCCGGAATGCCAATTGGCCCAGCACCTTTTTAATGCAACTTAATTGACCATTGCGAGGGCATGGAAAGCCCCAGTACCCAGTAGCTTCGAAGCAGTTAAAAACCGCATGAACGACATTATGATTAATGAGAAATTGGCGGCCCTTACCTCTGATACTCACAATAAATTTCTCAGGGTCTGGCAACCATGGATATCATACAACCAGTTCTCCGGGTTCAACAGCCGACTTCTTTCAATTTAAGGGTCTCCGGATGCACCCCCCCAACAGACTCTTCCCTCCTTTCTCTCCTCCTTCTCTTTTCTTTTCTCTCTTATATCCCCCCTTGTCTTCTACAGTCTAACCATTCCCTTTTTTTTCTGTATACTTTCTCTGACACTCCTGGTTTCCAGGAGTCAGCCCTGTGAGGATGGTTACAGTGATGAAAAAAAAAATTCTAAAAAATAAAAACCAAGCAAATAATTGTTTTTCTCTCTTATCCATAATCAATATGAAGTTAATCTATATATGTATCTTTATTGCTTGGGGTTTCCGAGCCTTTGCCTACCATACAATAAACTCTGGGGCATTAAATGATCTTCATCATGACGTATCGCTGTTGTTTTCTATTGTACTGATGAATATTGTATCATGTGTATAACATACCTTTGTTGGGATCTTCCTCTCCATGTTATGTTTGATGTAACCATCACACTGTTGCACTAATCTGTTGAATTCCCTTTTATACCAATAAAGACTTCATAAAAGATAAAAAAGTAGAATGTTAGCGTCAGTGTTAAAGATAAAGAGTTATAATAAAAATAGCTGTGCCTGGAGTTAGGCTTTATATTCTTTGGTATTGATTTATTAAAGGAGTATTAAATGTTCACTTAGATGGAACTGTTTTCCAATCGTGTCCAACAATTTTTTTTTATTTGCATATGGTTTAATAGGAACATTCACTTTGTGAAATAAACATTATCCACTACTAAATGAGGCCCTTTATGTAAAAGCTTAAGTTAAAATTGAATTTCAATAAAAAAACAAGCCAATGTCTGCTACATTGTATTTTAGTAAGCACAAGCTGAGAGCTATACAACACCCATATGCTTCTTTAGAATTGTTTTAGGGAAATGGCTGTAATTTCTTCTGTTTGACTAGTTTTCATAGTATAAAACAGTGAAAGACATAACAATCACCGTTGGTGGTTTAACTACTTGCACTTTCACCCCCTTCCTGCCCAGGCCAATTTTCAGCTTTCAGTGCTCTCACAGTTTGAATGACAATTACTCAGTCATGCAACACTGTACCCATATGAAATTTGCGTCCTTTTTTCACACAAATAGAGCTTTCTTTTGGTTGTATTTTATTTTTTGCAAAATCTTTTTTATTGAGTTTTTCATTTATATACAATATTAGCCCACGCAGGGGCCAAACCTTGCCAAGGCAGGCGCATATCCTCTGATGCGGCAACAGACTGATACAGGGCACAACATATAACATAAACAAACTGGTTTATACTATAGCCCCAATATGGGGAGAGGTTAAGTCCAGGAGAAGCTGTGCTCAAATTGGTAATGACAGGATAATGCAACATGAGAATAGTTGGGTCAATATACTAACAGACTAGAGACAAATTGTTAATCTAGGAATTGGTTACCACATCTGTTGCCGTGGTATTATCATCTAACCAACAGGTCCATACTTTTTCAAATTTTTGTGGGCAACCCCTGCCCGAGTAGGTGGCTTTATAAAGGGGTAAACTGGCATTCACTAGGCTTTTCCAGAATCTGACAGAAGGGGGAGACAATTGTTTCCAGTTCATCGTAATTGCCTTACGAGCATAGTATAATAGCAACGATATGAGTATTTTTCTGGCTCTAAGCATTGACATTTGTTCCACCAGCCCCAGCAGGCAATATTTAGGATCATAAGGAATACAAGTTTTAGTGTCCTTAGAAATCACCTGGAGTACTTCTTTCCAATAGTGTTCGATTGCTGGGCAAACCCAAAAAATGCGGAAAAAGTCCCCCGGTTGGTAGGAGCAACGCCAGCATGCCGGAGAATGCGCCGGCGACATCTGGTGCAGCCTATGGGGCGTGTAGTGAGCTCTATGTACAATTTTGTATTGGACCAATTTGTCCCTTGCTGAGACCAGAGGAGAGAAGGGAAAGTCCCAAATCTCCCTCCAGTCATGCTCGTCCAGTTCCGGTATGTCCTCCACCCATTTCCTGCTGAAGGAGGACAACTCGGGGCCCGCAGCAACCAGCAGGGAATAGAGCTGAAATGTGGGTTTCTCCAGGTCTTCCCCCCGAAGGGTAGATTCGAGCTCCGAATATGCCAGTACAACTGGTTGGCCTAAGAACTGACACCTGTAGGCGTGAGTGATTTGAAGATACCTGAAATGGGCCGTGCGGGTACATTAAATTTGGTGCATAGAACATGAAAGGGGGTGAGCTTTCTATTGGTGATAACATGCTCAAGGATCAGTATTTTGTATTTGGCCAAGGCCTGTGGATCTGGGATGGTATTGAACTGTGATAGGTTAGGGTTCAGCCACAGGGGGGTGTGAGGAGACCAGGAGTTCACCCGCCTTCCACGCATAGTGGTATGCATAGAAGGGGTGAGATGATGAGGCGTTTTAGGCCCCCTAAATAGCAACCCCTTCAAGGCCTCCAGAGACCCCACTATTGCCGCCTCCAGCACCGTCGCAGAGTTGGTCAGGTCTGGCTGCAACCACCAATGGGCGGTCACAAGCTGAGTGGCCAAGAAATACTTGTGGCAATCAGGGAGAGCCAAGCCCCCACTATCCACAGGCCTGGTCAGAGTGGTATATTTGAATCTAGGTGGCTTAGCTCCCCAAATAAAGGAGAGGAAGAGTTGTTTAAGGGAATTAAAGAAGGTTTTGGTCAGCCATTGTGGGGAGTTGTGAAAAATGTACGTGAATTTAGGGAGGACTTTCATTTTGAGAAGATTGATGCATCTAATGAGGGAAAGGGAAAGATTGCTCCACGCCTTCAGTTTGATTTTGATTGTTGCCAAGACGCCCCGCAGAGAGTCACCAGCGTTGTTCAAAACCAGCACCAGATCATCTGCGTAGAGAGCCACTCTCTCCTCCAGGGAGCCCACCCTAAGACCACAAACCTCGGCCGAGCCCCTGAGGGCCTCAGCAATGGGTTCCATGGCCAGGGCGAACAGAGCCGGGGAGAGAGGGCATCCCTGTCCGGTGCCCCTCTGTAGGGAGAATGGGTGAGACAAAGAGCCATTCAATTTCATGCACACTACGGGACCAGTATACAGTGTGCACATCCAAGCAATGGATTTGAGTGGAAAACCCATTCTTCTGAGCACCTCCCACAGGTATACCCACTCCACTTTGTCAAATGCCTTTTCCATATCAAGGGTGGCAATGGTCCTAGTGCCCTGGTCAGTATGGGGGGCATGAATATTAGAGAATAGTCTTCGTATATTAATGTCTGTGGACCTACCAGGCATAAAGCCCGTTTGATCAGAGTCAATCAGGGATTTTATTACTTTATTAAGTCTTAGGGTCCTTAGTAGGCTTTGGAATGAGAACGACATAGGCTTCCCTTATAGAAGACGGTAAGGAGCCCTGTTGCAAACAGGCTGGAAACATCTGTGCTAGTTTGGGGGCAAGTAGTTCCATGTGGGTTCTATAATACTCCATGGGCAGGCCATCCGGCCCTGGGGTTTTACCTGCCGGAAAAGACTAAAAAGCCGTTGTGACTTCTTCTGGGGTGATCTCTGAGACAAGGAGTGTCAGAGAACATAGAGATCATAGGCGTAGGATCAAACTCGTCAGGGAGTGAGGAGACATACAGAGAGGTATAAAACTTGGTAAATCCAGACAGGAAATCCTCCTGAGAGGTGACTAAGACGCCATCTGCCGCAAGGATTTCCAATATAACCGCTAAGGGCCTATCCTGTTGTGCTAGCAGCGCTAGTAGTTTGCTATTGTTATGTCCATGCTCAAAGTATTCCTGTCTGCTATGTTGTATACCAAGCCTGGTGGTGTCTGAATTATGGAGATGCAGTTCTTGTCTAAGCATTGAGAGATGTTCAAAGTTGGGGACTGTTGCCGAGGCCGAATATTGATTCAAAGCCTCTTCAACCTTGTGCTGCAGGTCAGCGACCTTGTCCCCAAGATCCGCCTTCACCGCCGCCACAGCCGAGATATACTGACCCCTGCTGTGAGCTTTGGAAGCGTCCCATGTCATCTCCAGGGAGGCCAACCCCGCATTGTGCGCCCAATAGTCCTGCAAGGAAGGAGAAACTCTGTCATGGACTGCCTCGTTATTAATCCAATGGGGTTGTAACCTCAAAAGGGCTTTGTTCCGCGACCTGGTGGACCTAATGGTCAATTTAAGTGGGTGGTGGTCAGAGAGGCCAGAGGGAAGGTAACTTGCCTCCTGAATACTGGCCAGCAGGGCAGCATTGGCAAAAGCCAGATCAATTCGGGAGGAGGTTTTAAATGTGGTCGAGAAGCAGGAGTACATTCTATCATGGGGTGAAGCCAACGCCATGCCTCTTAGAACTCTGTTGCTTGAGCCCACGTTCCGAGATCAGAATTGAAAGTAGAATGAGGGGAAGGCCTATCCAGGTCATGGGACAGTGTAGCATTAAAATCTCCCATGAACAGAACATACGCTAGGCAATGAGGAGCCAGCCTCTCGTAGAGCGTGTATAGAATCTGTATCTGGCTCAGAGGAGGTAGATAGACATTCACAATGACATATTTCTTGTTATACATGCTCAACACTGCCATAACATATTTCCCCTGGGGATCCAAGTGAACATCATGAATTACACATGGAACTCGTTTGCTGATCAGTATGGACACCCCTCGAGAATACGAGGAGTAGGTCGCATGTAGCGCCCTTTGCACCCAGGGCTTCTTCAAAGCCAGAACCTTACTACCAGTTAAGTGCGTCTTCTGGAGCAGCACTATGTGGGGGTTATGCAGTTTTAAATATTGGAATAACAGTGATCGTTTGTATTTGGAGTTAAGCCCCCTGATATTCCATGACAGAATGGTCAGCAGTTCAGCATCTGAGGGAGTCATCATGGAACACCAGGGGGGAACAGGAGCAGGATAAGCCCACCCAACCAACCAACAGATGCAAGTGAACCCAAAATTGGCACATATAGTCATTAGGGTCTAAACCCAACAAAGCATTGCAGCACAGTGTGTATCCATATCCACAAAACAGAGAAACCCCCCTCCCCAGAACATATAACACCCTACCCAGACATCATAAAAACCCAGCTCAGAGGCCAAAAAAATAGGCCAGAGAGTCATAAAAACTGATGCAGGGTTTTGTCCCATAACTGAAAAAAACATTGAATCCTTAGGTCACTGGGACCTCTAGAAGTTGGACCACAGTGCCGGAGGTAGATGAATCACTCCCTGTGGAAGTCCGACCCGGCTCAGGGAGGGGGATCCAAAGAGTAGGGAGGGAAATAAGGGACAACAGGGGTCGCTTCCGATCAAAGGTGGGGTGATCCAGTGGTTACTATTGGAGCTCCTCAGGCAGTCTGGTCAGCAAAATAAGAATTTTCGGACATTCAATTAGGGTTGGGGTGGAGTGTAGCAGGGAGAGCAGGTCTGGGAACAGAAAGTGGGTAATGTTGGGAGTCACCAGGAGACAGTCCTGTTGAAGGGGAAGGTGATACTTAGCTATTCCCTGCTAGGTGTATTCGACCATGGTTCCTCGGTCGTATGTAGTTAGCGGGTGTCCAACCAAGTGGCCGCAGTCTCCGGGGTGTCAAAGAAATGAATGTTATCACCATCAGTGATCTGGAGCCTGCGTCTCACATCAGTAAAGGACTTGCGGCATTGCTGTACTTCTTGAGAGAAATCTGGGAAAAATAAGCAGTCTGGTATTTTCATATTTAATTTCAGGCATGGCGTGTGCCGCTGCCAGGATACGATCCCTATTGTGGTAATTTAACAGCCGCAGCAGGAAGGGCCATGGAGGGGCTCCAGGTCTCGGAGGGAGCGGTGGGAACCTGTGGGCTCTCTCCACTATGAAGGTGGGCGGCACGTCACCCAGGTTGAACAGAATGGACAGTAACTGTTCAGTAAACTCAGCGGGTCTAGGGCCCTCAGCTCTCTCGGGCAGTCCAAGTATGTGGATGTTGTTCCGCCTGAGGCGGTTCTCAGTGTATATTGCACGCTCCTGGAGCGCTTTCACTTGGAGCTGCAGGGCCCTCACCTCTCTGGAGTCTGACCGGACCGTATCCTCCACCGCAGAGACCCTGTCCTCCACCTCCGCGATGCGGGACCTAAATTTATCCGTATCCTGGCGGATGAGGCCTACATCCACTGTCAGGAAGTCTATCTTAGCTGTCAGGGTTTCCTTGCAGGATGTAATGGCCGCCAGGATCTCTGCTCCCGTGGGGGCCACCGCCGCCCCCAACTCCGCGGCCGTCTGCGCACTGGCTGCCATCCCAGCCATGAACTGTTGCGCAGACAAGGCAGCCCCCGGCGGGGGGTACGAGGAGCCTTTGGACCCGACTTGGAGTAACGGGTCCTAGGGTGGCCCATCTGAGGTACACCCTGAGATGGAGGAGGGTCTTGGGGAGCCTGTGGGCAAAGAACCTGGGTCCGAGGAACAGAGTGGAGGCTGGGCCAGTACTGATGTGCTGGCATAGGGCCAAGTTCCTTTGTTGGGGGTCAGCAGGCAGGCGCCGGGTCTCAGGGAGCAGGATGGAAGGTGCGGTGGTGATGAGCTACCTGCACAGTGTAAGAGCCCTCAGCGGGATACAGTTCCTGTAAGCATGAAGGCACAGGGAAGGCATTCCAGTATTGCTGGGGCACAGATGACAGCACAAGGATGGCAGTGCTGTATTGCTGGGGCACAGATGATAGCACAGGGAAGGCAATGCTGTATTGCTGGGGCACAGATGCTGGCCACAGGGAAGACAGTACAGTATTGCTGGGGCACGGTATCTGAGCGTGAAGGATGTGTCGTAGTAGGCCGCAAGATGGCGGCGGGCCGTGGGCGCCCGGAATCAGCCTGTATGGATCCTCAGGTGGCCATTCGGGCCCCGCACACAGTCCAACTGTCTCCCACGAACAACCGCCAGCGATGTGTGCTAATCAGCCGCCTCTCACCCTGCGGATCGCGGCACTCTAGGCCAGGGATGTCGGATGCTCCGTAGGCCTCAAGATGGCGGCGGGTCTCTGAGGTATGATGTCAGCCACGGCCCGATAGAGACACAATCGGTCACAATTTCCGCTGGGGCTGGTGAGGATGACTGTCAGGGAGAGTTTGGAAGCTTTCCAGGTTGTATTTCGTGCAGGATGGCGATGGATTGGATCAGGATCAGTGGGTCGCGGGCACCTGGAATCGGCCTGTATGGATTCTCAGGTGGCCATTCGGGCCCCCCACACAGTTCAGCTGTCTCCCAGGGACAACCTCCAGCGATGTGTGCTAATCAGCCCCCTCTCACCCCGCGGATCGCGGCACTCTAGCCCGGGGATGTCAGAGGCTCCGTAGGCCTCAAGATGGTGGCGGATCTGAGGTATGATGTCGGCCACAGGCCGATGGAGACACAATTTCCACTGGGGCTGGTGAGGATGATGTCCGTTAACTGTTAGGGAGTGTTTGGAGGCTCTCCAGGTTGTATTTTGTGCAGGATGGCGACGGATTGGATCAGGATCGGCAGAACTCCAGAGCAACACGTCTTTCTCCCACTACATCCGGACACGCCCCCTCTTCTTTTGGTGGTAGTTAATCACTAGTGGGTTTTTTATTTTTTGTACTATAAATAAAAAAAGACTGAAAATTTTATGAAAAAATGCCTTTTTCTTTGTTTCTGTCATAAAATTTTGCAAATTGGTAATTTTTCTGCATACATTTTGGCCAAAATTTATACTGCTACATATCTTTGGTAAAAATAACCCAAATCAATTTATATTATTTGGTCTTTGTGAAAGTTATAGAGTCTAAAAGCTATGGTGTCAATCATTGAAAATTGATCACACCTGATGTACTGAAGGCCTGTCTCATTTCTTGAGACACTAACAAGTAGACATGTGCACACTGAAATACTTTGTTTCGGAATTTCGTTTTCGTCCGAAAAATAAATTTATGTAGTTACTCCCGAAATTCGTTTTTATTTATTTTGTTTTTCGTTAAACATTGCATTTGTCCCAAAAATCTAAATGAATTAAGGTTGAATCTGTCATTGAAGGCTTATGGTGTCTGTCGAATGTTCAAAGAAGATTCGACGGAGCAGCTAAACTGTACGTGTACATTTCCGGTCGAATCTTCCGCCTACAAGCTAGCTGTAGTAGAATTCTAATGTTGTATGACTAGTAATAATTACATTTATTAATTATTTTACTAGTCAGCCAACATTAGAATTTTTCTATAGCCTATGGGCGGATGCATTTGACCGGAAATGTACGATTACAGTGTTTAGCTGCTCTGTCGAATCTTCTTAGAACTTTCGACAGACACGATAAACCAAAGATTCGACGTTTGTATGTTTTTCGATGCTTTGTCGAATCTTCGTCGTTCGTGTTGAATGGTCTACTCTACCCCAACAGTCGGCCAACTTTCACATTCGTTTCTCACTCTCCAAGTGCAATGGCGGGCGCGGCATCCGACGTTGTGTCAGATATTGATATGGCATTATAATATAGAATCTATAATAATAAATCCCCCCCACAACACGGGCAGCCTCTGAGGCTATCACAACACTAGCAACATTAGTATCACTATCAAGTTCACAACACTAACACAATAGCAGCAGATTATTTTGAAAAAGTTAAGTTGAACTGTAGCTTGCTTCACTATTGTTCAGCTGCTGTGCTTATGCTTAATTGCTAAATAATTCAGGTTCTCTGACAAATGGACCAGCTAAGATTGACTGTCTTCTGAAATGATTCAGTGTGTGTGTCTCTGCTAGCAAATGGTAAGTGAAAGTAAGTTTGTACGTGTGTACTTAGTTCTAGCTGTTTTACTGCCCCTCCTCTTTGGTTACAATCGGCCAATAACATTCATCATCATCATTATTTTTATTTTACTTCCCTCACCCAATTCCAGGAGCGATCTTTTCTCTCTATGTTGAATCTTTTCTCTCTATGTCGAATCTTTTCTCTCTATGTAGAATAATCTTGGACTAATAGAGTTAAGGTTAGGCACATTCGACCACAGGTTCGATAGACACAGATTGTTATTGTCAGCGTCATGTCGAATCTCCTATCTATATCGAACTGTTGTTGCAACAAAAACAAAAACAAAGCATTTCTTTATGTCGGATCTTTCGGTTTTCGTATTCTGCACAAATGATAACGAAAATACCTGAAATTCGGACGAAAATGCATTTGGACGTAAACGAATGCACATGTCTACTAACAAGTCAGGAAAGTACAAATACCCCCCAAATGACCCTGTTTTGGAAAGTAGACATTCAAAGGAATTTTGTAAGAGGCATGGGGAGTTTTTTGAAGTTGTAATGTTTTCCCACAGTTCTTTGCAAGATGAAGATTTTTTTTTTAACAAAATTGTCAACAGGTTATTTCTCTAATGCCTCCTACACATGGCCAGACTTTCCAACAGAAAAAGTCAGATGGGAGCTTTTGGTCGGACATTCCTACCGTGTGTATGCCCCATCAGACTTTTTCTGTCAGCATTTCCGACGGACTCAGATATAGAACATGTTCTAAATCTTTCCGTCGGAAATGCCGACAGAGTTTGGCCCATTCGCAAGTACGCTTGTGTGTATGCGGCATTACAAAGCATATGCATACTTGCAACTACACCCCAAAACACATTCTGCTACTGAAAACGCATTTTGTTTGCACAAAGTTGTCCATTTATAAGATATTTCCAACACATAGCATGTACATTGCAAAAATGACACCCCAAAATACATTCTGATACTCCTCCTGAGTATGGCGATACCACATGTGTGAGACTTTTACACAGCCTGGTCACATACAGAGGCCCAACATTGAAGTAGCACCTTCAGGTGTTCTACTAGCATAAATTACACATCTCATTTATCAACTACCTATTACACTTTTGAAGGCCCTGGAGCACCAGGACAATGGAATTGCCAATAAAATGACCCCATTTTGGAAAGAAAACACCCCAACATATAATCTATGAGGCATAATGAGTCTTTTGAGTGGTTCATTTTTTTCCAGATGTTTTTGGAAAATGTGGGAAAAAATGAAAAGGCATTTTTTTTTAAACAAAGTTGTCCATTTATAAGATATTTCCAACACATAGCATGTGCATTGCAAAAATGACACCCCAAAATACATTCTGCCACTCCTCCTGAGTATGACGATATCACATGTGTGAGATTTTTGCACAGCCTGGCTACATACAGAGGCCCAACATCCAAGTAGCAGTGTCAAGCATTCTGGGAGCATAAATTACACATATAATTTCCTGACAGCCTATAATTTTTTAAAGGCCCTTCATATTTCTAACACATAGCATGTACATAGCAAGAATTACACTCCAAAATAAATTCTATTGAGGAAAGGGTAAAAAAAAAGTATTACCTTAGTAGTGTCCACAGAGGAGAGAGTCGGTCCAGGCAGCAGGCAGGTATGTGCTTAGCGACAACAATAGTAATTATCCAGGCAGCAGGCAGGAGTATTGTCTATAATCAGCACAAGGATAGTGTCAGCACAGCCAAAGCATCTGTCCATAGGAATTGTCCAGGAAGAGACAGCCAGCACAGCCTTAATATTGGTCCTGGTACACTGTTACCTGCAGACACTCATTATTGTACCGCTCCCCAGCCCTGCATAAACATGCTGCCTCTTGTTACAGCTAATTATTTCCATAGTCCAGGTAGCAGGCAGAGGTGTGGTCAGTTCATGCAGCAGGCATAGGCATGATTGCAGTAAGTCAGCAGCAGGCTAAGGGCCTCAGTCAGGTAAGACCTGGGCACAGGGGCACAGGGGTAGAGGCTTCTTTCACCCAAATCTCTTTGAAGCCTCCAGACTCCAGACCCTAATCCGGAAACTACGAAACCCAGAGAAAACAAAAAAATTGTTTTTCTCCATCCGAAAAAACAATTCTGCAACCCTTCACATATGTGAGAACTCTTTGTACTACAGTAGCAGGGCAACAGATCAGCCCAAGTGGTAGGCAAAAGCATAGTTGATAAGACAGGCCAGGGTCAGTTCACGTGGAAGCAGTAAAAACGGTAGGCAGAGGCTTAGTCGAAAAGCAGGCCAGGGTCAGTTCACGTGGAAGGCAGTGGCATGGTTATTTGAGGAAGCATGGAAAATGATCAGAACAGATGATGAAAATGGGTAAATGGTTAGAAAATATGGGCTAATATTTTAGGAATGTGTGATACAGTCGGAAGCATTCACCAATGCAAAGGCCGGGTTCAGAGGGACACTGGGGACAATAGTAGCTGGTATCTCAGCGAAATCCTCCTTTGCTGCCTAAGCGACATCTTTTTTGGCGTCTTCGGCGTGCTTCAGATGGTGGAATGTTGTTCGGGAAGTGGTGCTCATGAAGTTGGTTAACAGCATCAGAGCAAAGGTTTTCTCGGGGGGGGGGGGGTCTTTGTTGATAGATGAGGGACATGACAACTTCTTTGATGAATTTTAAGAAGGGGATGGGCTTTCCATGGATTTATGAATAAGAAAGCCTTCATGCTACTATAACGTGTTACAGGTAAACAACTAAATAAATAATTAGTAATATAAGTGTCAAACATATGAGTGAAATACAAAGTGAAGTGCAATATTGTACAATGAAAAGTGCTAAATCCTGTCTGCAGCAAGATCTAATAGTGTCACAAACACATATAAAATATGAATAAAAGAAATGATCTCGCACAACAGTGAATAAGTGCTACATAAAACATAAACAATGTGAACCAGTGGGTAATGTAAACCAGTGAGTAATAAATAAATGATAATAGATATGGACATTTTTTGATATATCATCATTATATCCATATCTATTATCATTTATTTATTACTCACTGGTTTACATTACCCACTGGTTCACTTTCCATGGATTTGGTGTGGATTATGTATGCGTTATAAATGGCCAAATGGATGGGATAAATAGCTACTTTCTAAACAGGACCTCCTTATTGCCAAATAGGGCTGAAGCATTTGGTTGTTGAAATCCACCCCCCCCCCCCCATGTAGAGATTGTAATCTTGGACACATGTTGGCTTTTCAATGGGACCTCGCCTTCTTTGAACCTCAACTGTAGTGTCATCATGGATGGTGGACATCATGTGCACATTTCTGCTATCCTTCGACCTCAAGGACAGCACTTTGTTGCATTTCAAAGTTGCTCTACCTCCCCTTTGCAATTTTTCGTTCACTAGAGATTGTGGGAAGCCCTTCCTGTTCTTTCTGGAGGTTCCTCAGGCCAGGGTTTAGCAATGTATAAATGTTTGAAAAGGGGCAAGTTGGTGTAATAGTTATCCAGGTATATGTGATAACCTTTGTTCAGCAGTGGGTATGCCAAGTCCCATACACGTTTTCCATTTTTGCTCATGTAGACCGGGAACTCAGGGGGCTGGTGCTGGGAATCTCTTCCTTCATATATGCAGAATGCATACAGATATGCCGTGACTCTCTCACAAAGCTTGTAAAATATGGCCCTTTTGCTAGGAATATATTGTTTTATTCCTAGCCAGCCTGAAAAAGGGTAACAGGGACTTATCCACACATATATGTTGATCGGGGACAAAGAGTTCTGCAAATTGTTGGGAAAAGGAATTTATGAGTGGGTGAATTTTACATAATTTATCATAATTTGGATGATTTCGGGGAGAGCAATGGATGTTGTCGCTGAAATGAAGGAAGCGCATAATAATCTCATATCGGGACCTGGGCATTACAGCAGAATAAATGGGCATGTGGTGGATGGGGTTGGTGGACCAGTAGGCATGTCCTTGTTTTTTTTTTTTGTAAGCCCCATGTTTATGGTGAGGCCCATTAACAATTTAAACTCCCCCAACGGTGTTATTGGCAATATACTGCTCGGCATATAGATTGGACTGGTCCACGATAAATTGCATCAAAGCGTTGGTCAAAAATAGATAAAAGCAATCAATTTCTGTGAAATTTGGGATATTGACCTGCACAACTGACTGTGCGGTGAAAGTGGTAACATGTGCTGATCCCAAGTCGGAAGGCAGCCATGTTGGGTTGGCAAGACCATCTGGGAGGTATGTAGCAGGCCTCGCTCCAGGGGGGGCGTGACACTCTAGTGCTGGTAGTTGGGGGATTTGACGTTCCTGTGCTAGTACTGGGCCTGGGCATTTGTTCCCGGAGCCTATCGCTGGCGGCAGCGCTGGTACTGGGAATTTGTTCTCTGGGCCTATTACTGGTGGAAGCGCTGGTACTGGGCCTTGAAATTTGTTCTCGGGGCCTAATGCTGGCGGCAGCGCTGGTACTGGGCCTGGGAATTTGATCCTGGTTGCTGGCGGCTGCCTGGTTTCCAGAGTGCAGTGCCCTTTTAGGAGGGTCCCATTCTTCCTCCAAATCATTTGCCGATCCACTGCTATCAATCAGTTCAAATGCTGAATTTGATTCGGAATCAGAATTGGCATTGAAATCTGATGAGAACTCCCTGCTGCTCTCATTAGTCATGGAGAGGATCTGGAATGCCTCCTCACTGCTATATACTTTTTTGGACATGCAGCTGATGGCTGAGCAAAGAATGGCAGGTGACGGTCGCTGATGGGTTGTGCAACGGTGACAGATGGGTGGCAGGTGACCGTCACTGATGGGCTATGTGACGGGTGGCAGGTGACATTCACTGATGGGCTTTGCGATGGGTGACAGGTGATGTTCACTGATGGGCTGTGCGATAGGTGGCAGGTGACGTTCACTGATAGGTGATGACGGTGTGACTGATAACAGTCACTGATGGGTGACTGGCGATGGTCACAGATGGGTGACGGGTGAATGGCGATGGTCAATGATGGGTGACGGGTGACTGGCGATGGGCACTGATGGGTGGGGGTGACAGGCCACGGTCACTGATGGGTGGCGGGTGCACCACTTACGGTCACTGATGGCAGTCTCTGATGTGACAGGTGCACTTTATGGGCACTGATGGGGTGACTGTGATGACTGTTGGGTGGCAGGTGCAAGACACAGATCTGTAAATCACTGCTCCTGGCTCTTCTCTCCTCACACTGTAAACGGTGTTTGAGGAGGGAAGAGCCGGTAACAGCTAGTTCCCGGTCTTTGTTTACATTTGTGATCAGCTGTGAATGGATCACAGCCAATCACGTGGTAAAAGCCTCCGGCCAATGGCTGTTTACCAGTGTCGGTGACGAGCAGCGTTCCCAGGAATACACCATCACCGAAATGCACGTACAGCACACTCGGGATGCGCGCATGCGCTGTGTGCTATGGGGAAGTACCGTCTCTAATCAGCCGTGATTTGATTATGGCCGATCACGTGGTAAACAGCCATACCCCTTGGCTGTTCACCCCGTCGGTGACGAGCTATGTCTCGGGGACACGCCACCACTGACAGCGCAGGGATACGCGCACCCTATCGCTCGCATGCCCTGTTTGAATGGGCCGTCGTCATATGATGTCCGTCTAGAATGAGAGCCGCACCGCCCCTCTGTCATTTGACAGTGGGCGGACGGCAAGCGGTAGTCTACATCTCTGCATAATTGGTCTATAAAGCCCCATTTTCACACAGCTTTCCTTTAAATCATAACTCTGGGCAAAAATGACAAAATACAAACAAAGAGTCTATTAAAAGATACAATAGCATAACCAGCTTTTGCTGTAATATTCACTTTCGATCCAGAAATTTCCCTGCAGTACATTTTTCTGCTGCTAGATGTCCTCAGTCTTATAGACAACATCATTCAACTCATTTGCTCTAGTCCAGGTCTTCCTGGATATGACTCAGCCTGTTACTGGAGAGTGAAATTAGAAGCAACACCATTTCTCTCTGTAACCTTGCTTTCTTTTGCTATCAGCAGGCTTCTTGTCAGCATATGAACTGACTGCCTACTTGTACTGCCTCTTCCTTTCACACTCCAGCACTGCTGTACTGGGACTTGCACTGCTTGCATTTAAAAATGCATTTAGCATTGTCTTAATTATTACAGAGCTGCATTCATCAGTGTTTTTATCTTATCTATCTAGAGTTAAGCATTGAATAATTTTCCAAAATCCTTACCAGCAAATATTGGGACATAAAAACAACTTCTACCAGTTTGATTCTTGAGCCACTAAGCATTCATCAGACAATTTATATTTAGAGGGTCCTTGTTGATCATGTTTTTTTATTTTGACCTTGTTGACAAGGTTGTTGGTCCTTGTTGACTAAGCTGATTGGAAAATTAGATTAGAAAGTGTACTACTCTTGCACCATGTTTCCAATCTGTGAATGCCTTGCCATTATCTTGTTGATTTTTAACAGTCTTAACATCCCCTGATTTCAGAGGCACTTAAGTTTGTGGGAGTTGCATGTCTACAACGTGTAGTTAGTGTTCATTTGTCTGCCACACATTATTTTAGCTTGTGATGCTTGTGCAGTTGCATGTTGCTCTATAGACGTGTAAGAACTTTGTATTAAAAACTTTCCAAGATTCCTGATAACTTGCATATTAACCTTTAAAATTAGCACTTTTGATTTCTCCCATAGACTTTTAAAGGGTGTTCCGCGGCAAATTCGAATACCCCAAATTGTTCGCTGTTCGGCGAACTTGCGAACAGCCAATGTTCGAGTCGAACATGAGTTCGACTCGAACTCGAAGCTCATCCCTACTCCCCAGTGTCGGCAGCACTCATGCAGCACCAGAC
This sequence comes from Aquarana catesbeiana, assembly GCF_042186555.1. Classification (NCBI taxonomy): domain Eukaryota; kingdom Metazoa; phylum Chordata; class Amphibia; order Anura; family Ranidae; genus Aquarana; species Aquarana catesbeiana. The sequence continues at coordinate 158,725,018 of NC_133328.1, read as the reverse complement.
CATGAACCTGTCCTGTTAAACTGCTGTATGGTCCTGGCCACTGTGCTGCAGCTCAGTTTCAGGGTCTTGGCAATCTTATTGCCTAGACCATCTTTATGTAGAGCAACAATTCTTTTTTTTCAGATCCTCAGAGAGTTTTTTGCCATGAGGTGCCATGTTGAACTTCCAATGACCAGTATGAGAGAGTGAGAGCACTAACACCAAATTTAGCACATCTGCTCCCCATTCACACCTGAGACCTTATAATTCTAATGAGTCACATGACACCGGGGAGGGAAAATGGCTAATTGGGCCCAATTTGGACATTTTTACTTAGGGGTGTACTCACTTTTGTTGCCAGCGGTTTAGACATTAATGGCTGTGTGTTGAGTTATTTTGAGGGGACAGCAAATTTACGCTGTTATACAAGCTGTACACTAACTACTTTACATTGTAGCAAAGTGTCATTTCTTCAGTGTTGTCACATGAAAAGATATAATAAAATATTTACAAAAATGTGAGGGGTGTACTCACTTTTGTGAGATACAGGCAGTGTATTAATATATATATATATATATATATATATATATATATATATATATATATATATATATACATATATATATATATAGAGTCTAGTATATATATATATATATATATATATATATATATATATATATATATATATATATATATATATATATATATATATATGTAGCGGTGTAGTTGCCACTAGTAACAAACAGACGCCCATATATCACTTGCAGAGACAATGAACAGTCATTTGCTGGGTTTGTTTTTTGTTTATTGGGAGGGTACAACTTGGTTGGGGAAAGGGGTATGTACCCATGACCGTGTAAGGATGAGGACATCACTCATGACCGTGTAAGGGTGATGTTCCCAGAAATCCTCTCCTCCTGCACAAACTTATACTGTAGTTATTAGTGTAATGCCACGTCTTCTTCTTTAAGCAAAAAGGACCCACTCTGAATAGTTCCTCATGCAGACTCTGGTTGCTCGCTGCTTTTAGGCCAAAAGCCTGCAGTACCTCTGCCCGGAGGCCTAGTAGTTTAAAAGCACATACTGAATGGTGGACTACTGTTCCCAGCTAGCCCTGCTTACAAATCCTGTGCCCTCAGGCCACATCGATTTGACACAACTCCCCACAGTCTCTCCTCTGATCCTCTGATCATCATTGACCGTGTAATAATGAAGACTTCACTAATGACCGTGTTGAAGTGAAGTTCCCTCACAGACTTCCTGGCACATCCAGCCCTCCACTGTGGTACACTCACCGACCTTTCTCTGCCCCGAGTCCTTGATGGAGAATTTAACCAGACCATACGTTCCGACAGCTTCACCTGCCCCTCTGCTCCTGGAGTTCCTCATCACTGACCGTGTAATGATGAGGACATTGCCAATGACCGTGTAAAGGCAAAGTTCCCTCACAGTTCTCCCTGGGCATCCTTCTGCGATCAGCGCACCCCCCTCCCCGAGATGGGGGGTGCCCTCCTGCTGCTGTTTAGTATTCCATTCTCCACTTCACCCAACCGACAACTCCCCCAGTGGCATGTTACCTTATCTTATATAGGAGGCCTGCCCCCTGCCAATACCAGTTCCGGATTGGTCAGGGCTCCCACATGAGCTGCCTGCGACTCCAGTTCTAGGCCCTGCCCCTCTTCCAGAACATTCTCCGTGGAAGCAGGAGAGGCACCTCAGAACTAGAGCACAGGTGGTCACACCCACTGCTACTCTAACCACTCCCTGCCCCCAGATCATTACAGACAGGCCTAGCTCAAAGCATAAGCCTGCCTAAATTTACCTTTGCTGACAGACTAACTAGTAAAAATCCTACACTAGCACCTACCTATTGGTAGAGGGTGCTACATTCACCCCTCACCAAAATCACAGCTGTCCTCAGCTGTGGAAAATAAATTTCCAAAAATACCTCCTGGGCCCAGGAGTAAAGGCATCCCAGATAATTAGGCTGGATGGGGAAAAGGGTGAAAACTTGGACAGGGATTTTGTATAAAAGTAAAAAATAGAATATATACAATCTGATCAAATAATTACATTGCACATTTTATACACACCCTAACTACAAATCCTTGCAGCTAGATACATACAAATGGAGGCAGAGCACTGCTCACTTAGGAGGAATACTCTGCCTACCACAGGCCTTCATCTGTTCCCGCGATGGAGATGGACAGCCATCACATCCCTGGTGTTCCTAAAAGAAGACACAAACAATATTCATGTTAGATTGGGAGAACATGTGAACAACATCAAAAATGGGATCAAGTCGCACAATGTCTCTAAGCACTACAGACTGGTTCATGACAAAAATCCTAAATGTCTTCAATTTTGGGGCATTGAGAGGGTTAACAAGCACTGGAGAGGTGGTAACTTCCTGTGACAATTGAGCCGCAGGGAATCCTATTGGATCCATGACACCAAGGTTCTTGCGCCTGGAGGCCTGAATATTGAATTCGATGTTAATTGTTTTATTTCTGACCAGTAGTTTCTGTTTTTTATTCTACTTCTCTGCCTTTATTTGGGACGTTCCGCGACAATTTGCATATTAATTAGATATTTTTGCATCAATTTTAATATGTTTATTGTAATATAACATATGATGTTGGCATCCTAGAGGATCAGCAGGGATGCTGGTGGATATGTATTTTAGCTCTAATTTTGTTCTTTACCTTTAAGTAATGTTCTAGCCATACCAGCAATCCTTGTGTACTGTTTTTGGTTACTTATCGAACGTAGTACTTTATGGGGATTCAGCTCTCTTTTTACTCACTTATAGTGATCAGTACACATCCACTCCCATTGGCCACGGATCAGCTGACTAGGTCTATAAAGCGGGTGACGAACGTCATGCCGTCGCCGCTGATGAAGTCCCGCCCTTTTGGGACGTAACGCTTACGGATACCACGTGACCTTGTTCGTGACGCCACCCGCATCCCACAACGCTGATTCTCGTGGACATACTTTGTTATCTGATGCCATTCATCCTAGCACTGGGGTTCAGTGCGAGATTTGTGAGTGTAATTTATCTCTTTTTAAATAAATACTATTTTGATCAACCAGAGAGCACTAGATATTGTTGCTTCTATTCCATGTACCGATCTTGGAGTTGATGAGGAATCCATGTCTAGCTACCTATACCGGCATTGCACTTTACATGCTGTGAAAACTTGCTGACCCAATTACCCATAAGGGAACTGCTGTTTTGACCTGACTGATTAAATCAGGGGTCCACCGCATGAGGTGAGGGGCCATTTCGCTTGTTGGTGGAGGGTGTCACTTAAGTCACTGTACATGTTTAACTCATCACTCATTTCACTGGATACCTGCTAGTGCTCTTGCAATCAATTTGCTTTATGAAGAACTTTTTAAGGACTGTTTTTATCTGTATTTTATCCGTTTTTTGGTGCCAATTTTATTGTGTTTTGTTAGTTTTGTTTAATTTGTTCACGCTGTACTCCCTTTCTTTATTGTCTATTTTGGGATTTGATATTTTGACCCTCAGTATTTCAGCTGCTGTAATTAGGTATTTTTGTTGCACTGGTTGGTTTCCTTTTATACTATCTATATAACCATCTTTACAAGTGGTTCACCCGATAGAGGGGGGTTACAATCCTCCACGTGGTGAAAGAAACATGTTCTTTAAACTTTACAAAAGGTGGCATGTTTTTTCCCTGTTTCACTGTCACTCCCTCAAGAGGGACCTAAGGGAACCTCCTGATGAACACAGTCAAAACATACATGCCTGATGGATAATAAAACCTTATACTTGCTCCTGGGTCAAGGGGCCCCTCCTGAAAGTTAGGTAGCAAGAAGGTTTGGCATTGACAGTGCTCCCTAGTGTCCGTGATACACTTATTCTTCCATCAGGCACACTGGGTGGTGGGCAAAGGCTGTCCCTGCAAGAAATTTAAATTGTCATTAGAGAAAACCACACAGGCTCCGCCCTATCCTTGCAGTCCTTGTGGCTGCTTTTATATGGGCTGCACAGCACAGCACAGCAGTCCTCTTTACACATAAAAACGGGGATCCGGCAACCTCCTACGGCTATCCCCTTCTCCTCTGACTGAGACTGAGTGGCTCCTGGTAGGCCAACCCATTTTTATAACTAGGACTCAGTCTTTGTAGATTGCACGGCACAGCCTCCATTCCTGCTGAATGCCCCTGAACCGGGTCCAGGCATCATTCTCTGGCACCCGGAGTGGCTTGGGCACATGCAAAAAGTCCCAAACCAGGTCATCCTCCCACTGTCCTTGTGAGTCTTCAATGAAGTCCATAGTTTGGGCAGGGACATAAGGGTAATCTAAGCCCCACTCCAAGGCAACCCTCCTTTGTACCTCCTGCGAGTTGAGAGTTAAGAGTTGGGCTAACTCTTTAAGCTTTCCTTTTCCAGGCAGGACACAGGCATCTGGGGCCTTAATGATCCATTGTCTGTATGTGGGTGCCCTGGTCTGGGTAGTGGATGGCTGATTTATGAAAAGTCTGCCGGCTTGTACTGAGGTCCATGCTGGGGATTGTGGTTCCTCCATTGCTTCGGATGGGGTATCAACAGATGGGGAATTTCCGGTCTCCCACTCCTCCTCACTGGAGCCCTCCCCTGGGGAAGACCAAGAGAACAGCTTCTTTATTGATCCGAACCGCTCCAGCACTCTGGGCGAACCCCAGTCTATGACCCGTCCCTTGCTCACCTCATCCAGCTCACCTGAAGGTTTCCCCTCCTACAGCATGGGCTCCCTCCGGATGGGCACAGCAAGGGTCTTACTTGGAGCCGGCTCTTCAGGGATATCAACCAGAGGCTGTACACTGACTCCTGCAACCTCCGGTCCCCTGGCCAGGCCTCCGCAGCAGTCTTTATCTCCCGAATGTCCCAGACCTCTGAGCTGGACATACCTGATGGCAACTCTCCTCCATCACCGGCAGGTGATCCTCGGCCCTCCACGGCCTTCTGAACTTCCTGCGGTTGCAGCATTCATAGTCCTTTGAGCAGGTGGATGTTGTCATTTCTTGATTCCCGCTGAACTGGTCCTAAGCGGGTTAGTGACTCCCCACAGTGACCGCACTGGGCCCAGGCGTTGACTCCAATTGTGGGTAAGTGGCACCTGGGTCACAGCATGTATAGCCACTTCACTCCTCCGATCACCCCCAAAGCAAGTCCTCCAAGTTACCTCAGCTTATATAGGAGGCCTGCCCCCTGCCAATACCAGTTCCGGATTGGTCAGGGCTCCCATATGAGCTGCCTGCCACTCCAGTTCTAGGCCCTGCCCTCTTCTAGAACATTCTCCCTGGAAGCAGGGGAGGCGCCTCAGAACTAGAGCACAGGTGGTCACACCCACTGCTACTCTAACCACTCCCTGCTCCCAGATCAATACAGACAGGCCTAGCTCAAAGCATAAGCCTGCCTAAATTTACCTGTGCTGACAGACTAACTAGTAAAAATCATACACTAGCACCTACCTATTGGTAGAGGGTGCTATATATATATATATATATATATATATATATATATATATATATATATACTCTGCATCCAGTGAAGCCTATATCTACAGTGCAATCAGTGGTGTCTATATATATATATATATATACACCGGTATATACTGTATATAGATTGTTATATATAGATATATATATATATATATACTCTGCATTCAGTGTAGCCTATATATACAGTGCATTCGGTGGTGTATAGTTTCTAATACACTTCAGACAGTGTACACAGTATATACTACAGTGTAGTGTGGTGTTGCAAAACAAAAAATACATCATATGTAACCAAAGAAGAAGGTAAAACCAGGTCCTACTGTATACATATCCTGGTGATAGGGAAAAATGAGATATGCCCTATTAACCCTTACCGAAGTCTGATAATGTTGCTATAGCCAAAGACCAAAGCATACAATAGAAAATAGACCCCTGTATGACTACCGGGATCAAGAAAGTGGCTACTTAAGCAACAAGTCAACACCTGGGTATGTATATAAAATATCAATATTTTTATTTCTCAATTAAAAATCTGCTTCAACACGCATAAAATGCATCAATATGCAAAGCATTAGCTAATGCACATTATGTGCACCGCCAGGTGCTCCGAATGGACACTGCCTTGGCGGGCACAGCAATTTGTGAATACATACCAAGCAAAAAGAAAAAACACATAAACCTGAACAAACAAAAACGACAATAGACACACATATAGTACAACCACAACACAGACAGTCCGGACGCCGGCTACCCACTCACAGTGAAACCGAATGCGATCACCACCGCATGGACACCGCTACCACCAGGGAGGTGGGCGAGGGGTGTAAGATTCAAACCCCATATGCTATATTTCAGCAGGGATGTATTCAGTGTCGCTGTGAGAGGCCCCCAGGGATGGCATAAATCTATTGTATACGGTAATTAACTGAGGCTCAATTAGCATGTAGAGTGGGACAAATGGTGCTATCACCAAAGTATGACAGAACTGCTAAAAGTGATCCAGTGCTATGTTTATGTTGTCACAAATAACATGTGCTAAATATAAATGGGTCATCCAACCCCAGGATACTGCGTGCAGCAACTGATGACTACGATGGCATATTCATCCGCTGTATCATCTATTAGATCACGTAAGGCAGTCCAATCCCACAGCTAGAGCATCTGGGTGTCAATCAAGTGTATTAATGCAATATGGTAAGCAAAAACTAACACTTCATTCTGCTATCCATGGAATCAATTGATCAAAGGATACATCTTCCAATAGGCATGAAAAGCCCTTGATACTGGTATAAATCGTGGCAACAGACACTTATGGACAGGTATCTGCAAATGGGGTAGGAGGTGAAGGATGGAGAGGGTAATTTAAGTAAGGTTTACCTTACCACCTGGCCAGTCAGCGTGGATGGATCACTGTATCCGTGCCTTGATCCACATCACCGCATATCAGTGTTGTCCTAAGCGTTTCGCTTAACCAATCAGCGTAGCTTCATCTGGACTGGAAGGCCACCAAGGAAAGGAAGACGCTCACAGGCCACTAAAAGAGGGCAAGCAGCTGCTGTGTCTACAGTCAACAGTGGTGGTTCTGGACATGGTGCATCCTCTGCAGGTGGTTGTGGGGCATGCTTGTCCTTTTTTTCTTCTGCTGGCCAGGTTATTGAGCAACAACATGCAGAAGAGTTGGTGGAGTGGATAACAAAGCCGTCCTCATCCTCCTCATCCTCTGTCACCCAGGCTCAGAGTAGATTGTCTTCCAATGCAGCTGCCAAAGCGGCCTATTCCACCGGCTCCTTGTCCACAGTCACTCCTTCCGTAGCCCCACCATCATGCACGGAGGAGTCCCCAGAATTATTCAACCACAGTGTCGGTTATATGCTGCTGGAGGATGCGCAGCAATTTGAAGGCTCTGATTTTGGTTCACGGGTTAAGGAAGGGAGTGGCATGAACCTAGAGAGAGGGGGTGCCACAGAAGAACAAGAAACTGGCAGTCATGTTCCCCCAGCTGCAGCATACTGCCAAGTTTGCTCCAGTGATGAGGAGGAATGGGATGATGAGGTCACTGACTGTACTTGGGTGCCTGAGAGAAGAGAGGATGAGGAGGAGGCACAACTCCAATGAGGCAGGATGTCCTCTAGGGGGCAGCTTAAGGACAGCCACCCTATTGCATCACACCGCAGAGCTCTGCAGGTGCAGGGCACTGCTGACTCCGCTCTGACTTTTAAAAGTTCCTTGGTGTGGGCCTTTTTCAACACTTGTGCAGCAGATCGCACCGTTACTGTTTGCAGCCTATGTCTTAAGCGGATCAAGCGTGGGCAGAACGGCAGCTGCTTGGGCACCACATGCTTGACCAGACATATGACGACCTGCCATGCAGTCCGTTGACAACAGCACTTGAAAGACCCACATCATAGAAAAAGGCGTACTTCTCCTTGCTCCTCATCTGGGATCTCCAACCCTACTATACCTCCAGTCCTCTCAAAAACCTGCACTGAGAGGAATGAAGGTATAGCAATAGGTGTCCCAGATACTTGCAGCCACTCTGCTAGCAATTTGTGGAATGTGCTGTACCTCAGTGGCAGGTTCCAAAATGCCATTTATTTTCATGGAAGGCCATTCCGGCTCTCTACCAGCATGTGGAAGGCAATGTTTTGGCCTCGCTGGACAGGGCGGTCAGCAGTAAGGTTCATATTACCGCTGACTCATGGTCCAGCAGGCAAGGGCAGGGACGTTACCTTTCCTTCATGGCGCACTGGGTAACTCTGCTGACAGCTGGGAAGGATGCAGGACAGGGTTCAATGTTGTTGGATCTTGTTCTTCCACCACGCCTCCAAAATGATAGTGGTGATTCTACCACAGCTCTCTCCTCCACCCCCTCCTGTTCTTCTTCCTCTATGGCCTTATCTGCAGATTTGTCCTTTGAACCAGCAGTGCTCCGTAAGCGTTCAAGGGGCTACGCAAGCAGTCAGGCTAAAAGATGCCATTCGGTGCTTGAGTTGGTTTGCCTAGGGGACTGGAGCCACACTGGGGCAGAGATTCTGTCAGCTCTGCAGGGGCAGGCTCAGAGGTGGTTGACGCCATGCCAGCTTCAGCCAGGTATGGTTGTATGCGACAATGGCACCAACCTTCTCTCCTCCCTCCGACAGGGACACTTGACCCATGTTCCATGTTTGCCACACATCCTGAATTTGGTGGTGCAGTGGTTCTTGACCAGATATCCAGGCTTACAAGATCTCCTGAGGCAGGCCAGAAAAGTCTGTGGTCAGCCAGCCGAGCACTGTCATACAATGTCAGTGCTCGGCTGGCTGACATTCAAAGGGAATGCAACCTGCCCACCAACCGCCTCATTTGTGACATGCCCACCAGGAGGAACTCAATGTTGGCAATTCTGCTGCGGCTGCACACACAGCAGAGGGCCATCAATGAGTACTTGTGTGAGTATGGCACCAGGACAGGCTCAGGGGAGCTTGGCTTCTTTTTGCCACCCCAGTGGCTTCTGATCAAGGATGCATGCACTGTCCTGTCACCATTTGAGGAGGCCACAAGAATTATGAGCAGTGACAATGCATGCATCAGTGATACTGTCCCTCTAGTCTTCCTGCTGGAGAAATTGCTTCGTGGAATAATGGACAGGGCACTTGAGGCAGAACAGCGGGAGGAATAGGAGGACTCCCTTTCCTCTCAAGGCCCCCTTTATCCAGATAGCATTCCTGTGGGCCCGCCAAACACACAGGAAGAAGAGGAGGAGAATGAGGATTGTTTTAGCATGGATGTAGAGGATAACACTCAGCAGCAGTCTTCAAGGGATGGTTTTCAGTCCCCAGAAACCCAAGGAGTTGTACGTGGCTGGGAGGAGGTAGTTACCGATAATTTGATCCTTAGTGATCCAGAGGACTCAAATCGAATGCCTCTGCAAACTTATGCTGCATGGCCTCCCTGATTCTGCAAAGCCTGCAAAAGGACCCTAAGGATTTGTGGCATCAAGGAGAGGGATCATTACTGGCTGGCAACCCTTAATGATCCACGTTAAAAGGGTAAAGTTGCAGAACTCATCCTCTCTTCGCAGAGGGAGCAGAGGATGAAAAATCTTCAGGAGGCCTTGAAGAAAGGTTTGTGTAATGCATTTCCAGACCCTGGGAGGTTACCATTTCCTGGTGCTGGACAACATGTTGCTGAGGCTTCGTACAGTCAGAGGAAGAGTGGTGGAGAAGGTGGCCGGCTGACCGATGCCTTTAAACAATTTTTCAGTCCTCAGCACCAAGGTCTGATTGGTTCAAGCAACCATCACCAGCGTCTGCATTATATGGTACAGGGATATCTAGGGGCAAGAGCAGACTTGGAGATCTTTCCAACAGAGCATCCACTGGGTTACTGGGTCTTGAGGATGAACCAGTGGCCAGAACTTGCAATTGAGCTACTGGCCTGTCCTGCATCCAGAGTGCTTTCTGAACGCACATTCAGTGCTGCTGGAGGGTTTTTAACAGATCAAAGAGTGCGCCTGTCCACAGACTCTGTTGATAGGCTCACATTCATAAAAATGAATCAGTCTTGGATCAGCAGCTATCAAGCACCTGATGCTGATGTAACTGATTGAATTTGCTATGATCTGGGATCCCTTGAAAACTGCCTATGCTGACTATCCTATCCCTCCTCAATCTTGATGATGCTAGCTTCCAACAATATTTTTGATTTAGGGCACAACCGCCACCACCCAAGGCCCAATTTTTCTGCCCCTGGGGCATGTAATTACAATTTTTGATACAATATTTCACAGCAGGGCCTGTTCCGGCGCCCAAAAGGAAAATCTGTGAGGGGTTACAGTGTTGTGGCACCACCACACAAGGTCCAATTTTTCTGCCCCTGTTTAACAGGGCTATGTAATTACAATTTTTTATATAATATTCTGTTCCTGGGCCCAACAAGAGTAACCGTGAGGGGTTACAGTATTCTGGCACCACCAAAACCAAAGGCCCAATTTTTCTGCCCCCGTTTAACAGGGGCATGTAATTACAATTGTTGAAATAATAGTTAAGCAGGGCTCGTTCCTGCACCCAACAAGAGTATCTGTGAGGGGTTATTGTGTTGTGGCACCACCACCATCCAAGGCCCAATTTTTCTGCCCCTGTTTAACAGGGGCATGCAATTACAATTTTTGATATAATGTTTCATAGCAGGGCCCGTTCCTGCGCCCAACAAGAGTAACTTTGAGGAGTTTACAGTGTTCTGGCTCCACCAAAACCAAAGGCCCAATTTTTCTGCCCTTGTTTAACAGGGCCATGTATTTACAATTTTTGATACAATATTTCACAGCAGGGCCCGTTCCTGCGCCCAACAAGAGTAACTGTGAGGGGTTACAGTATTCTGGCACCACCAACACTTAAGGCCCAATTTTCTGCAGAGTATATAGGGCAGGCCGTATAGTATATATACTGCTGTTCAGAGTATATAGTGCCTGGGGGACCCCCACATCTTTTTTTCATTTTGGTGCGGGGTTCCCCTTAATATCCATACCAGACCTGAAGGGCCTGGTATTTATTTTGGGGGGGACATCCACGCCATTTTTATTTTTGGTATTTTTGGTGCGGGGTTCCCCTAATATTCATACCAGACCCAAAGGGCCTGGTAATGGACTGGGGGGGGGACCAAATCATTTTTTCAATGATTTCTATCTATATTGCCGGGTTCCGACAATACATTACAGCCGCGAGCAGTTTTAAATTACATTTTTTCCTTTAGAAATGTCATTTTGCTGTGGTACTGTTATAAACATGTGAAATATGTGCTACATTAGAGGCAGACTAAGGAGACCCTCCCAGGCACGATATTTAAAGGAATATTTCATTTTTATTGTTTCACTTTAAGCATTGTTAAATCACTGTTCCCGAAAAAACGTCAATTTTTAAAACTTTTTTTTGCATTGATACATGTCTCCTGGGGCAGGACCTGGGTCCCAAAACACTTTTTATGGCAATAACATGCATATAAGCCTTTAAAATGAGCACTTTTGATTTTTCATGTTCCCATAGACTTTAATGGTGTTTGCACAAATTTTTTGCCTGTTCGCATGTTCTGCTGCGAACCGAACTGGGGGGGGGGCTGTTCATCCCTAGTCCTACCCCACCACTGGTAAAATTGGGGCTCCTACGACTATGACCTATGGTTCCAGAAATACGGGGCTCCTTGCACAGCCTGTCAGAAACTACATACAGAGTGGCCAGTTTAAAGCGGTTGTATACCCGCTGAAATTTTTTTTTTTTTACCCCTGTAAAGCAAAAGGCATAATGAGCTAGTATGCACCTCATACTAGCTCATTATGAAATACTTACCTTAGAACGAGGCGTCGGTATCTTACCTGGTCCACGCCGAGGGAGCTGTCATGTTGCCTCGACGTGTCTTCCGGGTATCGTGGTTCCAGCGCTGTGAGTGGCTGGAGCCACGATGTCATCACTCCCGCACATGCGCGCGGGAGATTTCTTACCCGGCAAGGTCCGGCAGTTGCCGGGCCTTCAGCCGAGAATCTCCTGTGCGCATGCGCTGCTGCAGTCAGCGGCTCATAGCAAGGGGAATATCTCCTAAACCATACAGGTTTAGGAGATTTTTTTTTACCTACAGGTAAGCCTTATTATAGGCTTACCTGTAGGTAAAAGTTAAAAAAAAGACTATACAACCACTTTAAATACAAGCTGGCACACTCTGTTTGCAGCAGACTGAGAGGTTGAGCTCACAGTCCCTCTCCTCACTTCTTGTTAGAAGCACTGAGCTCAATGGATAGCTTGGAGTCTTGGACCAATGGAAAAGTACCATTATACCCAGCTGTCCAATAAAAATGCTGCAGTGGGGGATCGCCTCTCACTGCAGTGTCATAGAAGGGGCATGTGTCTTGGTATAAATCTATGCTATTGTCAGATTCTATACCATCCATACTGTCTCATCTTAAGGTAGAGTCCTCTATAAACTCCTTGTGTATAACTATCTCTGCTTACCCTCATGCGTTCATCTCAGATAATATAGATCCACTACTTCACAGATTCCAAATCCAAAGTAAAACTTGGAGTAAGTTACCTTTATCGGTAGTAGGCCGTATTAATCTACTCAAGATGATATAGATGCTTCAGCTTTTGTATATTTTACATAATGCCCTTACTTGGATACCTTTGCAGATCTTTACCAAGATCAATAGTATATTTAGGTACTTAATACGGTGAAAGAAAACCCCCCGTATAAACTGTAAGTTTTATAGCACCATAAGAACGCTGGGGGATTAGCAGTACCCAACACGAGGATATATTTTCTTGCGGCCCAATTACAGCACTTTACGGAATGGGACTCCAAGAGGCTATCTTCTCCCACTCAATGTCTATTCTCCCATGTGTTCAGTGGTCGGTTACCACTGCACGTATTGGAGGGGATGGGGGGTGTTTCAATTACTGCCATGCCTACGTTGGTGTTAATGTGTGTGGGATGCTGTTAAGAAAATGATGGGGTTTTCTTATCCTACTAGATACACCCCCATATGGGGTAATGATAGACTCCCTGAGCTTTCTATTCTCTGGGGTTTTCAGAGATGGGAAAGATCAGAAGTAACTACCTTGATCCAATTATATGAGAACGGTTGTCTCAAATCTTTTGAACAATTGGGGAGAGTTTCCCTTATAATCAAGGTGGTTTTATCAGTTTCTTCAACTGCGCCATGCCCTACGAGGTCAATTTTCTTCAGTTGAGGTGTTTTTTTTCTTTCCACCGTTGTTCTGGATAGAATATTACAAGCGAGGTCAACTAAGAGACTTGCTTCTGTGACATATAGGATGCTGCTAGACAGGTTTTTATTAAGCTTTCCTGTTCACTCCAGGGCTGGGTGGGAACAGGATATTGGTCCTATCCCGGAGGAGGTATGGCAGGACATTCTTCGTTCTCTCCCACTCGTCTCTCTCTCTCTCTCCATCACACAGATTGACTCAGATCTACATCCTTCATAGAGTATATAGAACCCCCCAATTTCTGCATGCCATAGGCTTGAAATCTGATTCAGCATGTGCCAGGTGTGGTAACCCAGGTACTCTAATACATCTTTTGTGGCAGTGCCCCAAACTCCAGAGATATTGGGCGGAGGTGGTTGGTACACTTAATGGGCTATTAGATGTAAATATTCCTGTTGAACGTCTCATGTGTCTATTGGGTTATCTTAATTCTCTTGTTTACACTCCCCCTATTGTAAATACTTTTAGACGTGCTCTGTTTGTGGCCCACAGACAAATCGCTCTTAAGTGGACCTCACCACATTCTTCTACCTTATCGGACTGGATCTTTGATCTCAATCGAATTATTGCTTTTGAAAAACATACATATTTTTTAAGGAATTCAATGAGGAAGTTTGATGCTATCTGGTCACAATGGCTGGAGGCTTTGTCCCCGGTATTGGTATAGGCCAATCCTGCACCATAAGTATTGTTGTGTATGTGCATTTGTATATATACACAAACACACCCTACAGCGAAAAGGTACTTAATGGCCATGTATAGTCCATTACATTTAGTAAGTATTAAAGGAGGAAACTTTTTTTTTTTTTCTCATCAATATGTATACATATGCTAAAGCTCCAGATTCTTGTGGAAGTGGGAGGGCAGGGTTTTTGTTTTTGTTTTGTGGTGCTGGCATTGTTGTGTGTGTTGTAAAATATGTTTGTATGTTTTAAAACTGAAAACTTTGTTAAATAAAACTTGACTTAAAAAAAGATCTGTTGGGTTGTTATAAGTCTAAACTAAATTGATAGCTCTGTGTTCATTTGGTCTCCTCTGCGCCTAGTGTTGTTGTTTGCTTCTGACTGCTGTTATGAAGTATCCCTGTCAATGGAACAAGAAGATACAACAATGCTGGTTTATGAATATTTATGTTTCTCTGGCCAACCACTATGAGCTTTACAGTAGTGCATGCTGAGTGAGGAAGGATGTAAATATTTGGGATGTGTTCCACTCAGTGCATATAACATATATAGAAAAACACATTTACATCATACTAACATACAGTGATTCAAAAAGCACAAAACTCAAATCAAAGTCTCATAAACTGCCAGTGAATCTTCTGTGTTCTCCTTTATAAGCATAATCCTACCAGTGAATACACACCACAGTGTCGCTTACTGGAGGCAAATGACCCCCAAAAAGACCGAGTGGTCATATATGCAGCTTATTATGTCCTCCGGGCTTCGTCACAGAGTCCTCCACCTTTCACACGTTACCATCTCTCCCAAGGATCAATATACAGTATCTCACAAAAGGGAGTACACCCCTCACTTTTTTGTAAATATTTTATTATATGTTTTCATGTGACAACACTGGAGAAATGACACTTTGCTACAATGTAGTGAGTGTATAGCTTGTATAACAGTGTAAATTTGCTGTCCCCTCAAAATAACTCAACACACAGCCATTAATGTCTAAACCACTGGCAACAAAAGTGAGTACACCCCTAAGTGAAAATTTCCAAATTGGGCCCAATTAGCCATTTTCCCTATCCTGGTGTCATGTGACTCATTAGTGTTACATGGTCTCAGGTGTGAATGGGGAGCAGGTGTATTCAATTTGGTGTTATCGCTCTCACTCTGGTCACTGGAAGTTCAACATGGCACTTCATGGCAAAAAACTCTCTGAGGATCTGAAAAAAAGAATTGTTGCTCTACATAAAGATGGCCTAGGCTATAGGAAGATTGCCAAGACCCTGAAACTGAGCTGCAGCACATACAGCATAAGACCATACAGCAGTTTAACAGGACAGGTTCCACTCAGAACAGGCCTCGCCATGGTCGACCAAAGAAGTTGAGTGCACATGCTCAGCATCCTATCCAGAGGTTGTCTTTGGGAAATAGACATATGAGTGCTGCCAGCATTGCTGCAGAGGTTGAAGGGGCGGGGGGTCAGCCTGTCAGTGCTCAGACCATACGCCGTACACTGCATCAAATTGGTCTGCATGGCTGCCGTCCCAGAAGGAAGACTCTTCTAAAGATGATGCAAAAGAAAGCCTGCGAACAGTTTACTGAAGACAAGCAGACTAAGGACATGGATTACTGGAACCATGTCCTGTGGTCTGATGAGACCAAGGTAAACTTATTTGGTTCATATGGTGTCAAGCTTGTGTGGCGGCAACCAGGTGAGGAGTACAAAGACAAGTGTTTCTTACCTACAGTCAAGCATGGTGGTGGGAGTGTCATGGTCTGGGGCTGCATGGGTTCTGCCGACACTGGGGAGCTACAGTTCATTGAGGGAACCATGAATGCCAACATGTACTGTGACATACTGAAGCAAAGCATGATCCCCCCTCGGAGACTGGGCTGCAGGGCAGTATTTCAACATGATAACAACCCCAAACACACATCCAAGACGACAACTGCCTTGCTAAAGAAGCTGAGGGTAAAGATGATGGACTGGCCAACCATACCTAAACCCTATTGAGCATCTGCGGGGCATCCTCAAATGGAAGGTGGAGGAGCGCAAGGTCTCTAACATTCACCAGCTTCACGATGACGTCATAGAGAAGTGGAAGAGGGCTCCAGTAGCAACCTGAAGCTCTGGAGAACTCCATGCCCAAGTGGGTTAAGGCAGTGCTGGAAAATAATGGTGGCCACACAAAATATTGACACTTTGGGCCCAATTTGGACATTTTCATTTAGGGGTGTACTCACTTTGTTGCCAGCAGTTTAGACATTAATGGCTGTGTGTTGAGTTATTTTGAGGGGACAGCAAATCTACACTGTTATACAAGCTGTACACTCACTACTTTACATTGTAGCAAAGTGTCATTTCTTCAGTGTTGTCACATGAAAAGATATAATAAAATATTTACAAAAATGTGAGGGGTGTACTCACTTTTGTGAGATACTGTATATGAAAGAAGAAACAAAATACTCCAATAATATATACCAGTTAACACTATTTTATTAAAAAGAAGGATTTAAAACACCTACGTGGAGACCTCGGCCTGTTTGGCTCCACATATTTTGTTTTCTGTTTGTTTTACACTGTGTATCACATGTTGTGCAAGCTGCTTTTTCTGGGTAAAGTCTTTAGCATGGCTCTACTTTACAAACACGAACATTTGGGATAACATTGTGAGCTTGTTCCTGCCTCTCATGCTTTGCCTTAGGAGAAAATGTGTTAAAGCATTTCTTAAAGCAGAGTTCCACCCAAAAGTGGAACTTCAGCTCATTTATCTCCTCTCCCCCTCAGGTGCCACAATTGGCACCTTTTTGGGGGGAGGGGGGACAGGATACCTGTCTTTGACAGGTATCCTGTTCCCACTTCTGGGAGTCCGGGCCGCGGCCCGTGACATCACCGCGGGGCTCCCTCCTCCTCCCTCCTTCTCTCCCTGTCGCCGAGCCAGTAGGAGAGAGGAGCGGGGCCTCGCGCATGCGCAGTAGGGTTCCCGGCGTGAAGCCGTAAGGCTACACTGCCGAGTACCCATTCCCGCAATTGCGGTGGTAGCACCGGACAGCTGATGGAAACATCAGCTGCGGTGCTGACATCGCTGGACTCCAGGACAGGTAACTATCCTATTGTTAAAAGCCATCAGCTTTTAAATTAGGTTTTTTGGGGGGCGGAACACCAGTTTAACTCCCAGGCCTGCTGCTTGGGGAGGGTGTGCTGAACTTAAGAGAGGCCTGATCCTGCAGGGAAGGCATGCTGAGTTAAAGAGAGGCTTGAGCCTGATGGCCCAAAGTATTTGTACCTGTACATCCAGGAGGAGTGGAGAAGAAGGAAGACTGCTTGTTAACAGCACCCTGAAAGTGGAACTTCACTCTCAATCAACATTGACTATTTTTAATCCTTATGCTGCTATGTAGTACTGTAAATGGATGGGAAAGTATATCATATTTGCTTGTTTTAAACTTTTTTTACTACATTTCTTTAGTTACTTTCTGGTTTCCATGCCTAGGCAAATGATGTCATCCATTCCATGCCTGAGCTAGGGGCAGGTAGATTTTAGGAAGTAAATGCTACATGAATCATCTGTCCTTATTCAAGATGGCCACAGCCAGAAATGCTAAAGGGGAGATTTTTCTTCACTTCTGTCCCAAAGCCAAAACAGGAAGTGAGAGGAAATCACTCCAAAGTGAGGACATCCGATTGTGTCACCTGTGTTACCAGAACCAGTGTCCCTATTGGAAGATTTCACCTCTAATAATCTGATATGAACCCAAAATGTGGATTTTATTGGTGGTGACCCCAAGAGTCAGGGAGGGCTGGCATTCCTCCTCAGGATGCAGACATGGTGGGTGTAGGGCAAGGTGGAAAGATGGGCACCAGTCACTTTCAAAAATGAACAAAGAGAGTTTTATTTCTCTTAACAAGAACAGGGGGAGATAGGGGTAGGGCACAGGACACCCTTGGGCAAATGCAATAGCAACTTGGCAGACTCTTCAGACAAAAAATAGAACTAGGCAGACAGCAATACAGAAAAGGGGCCTTTAAGCTGAATGCAGCAATCTTTATTTCATAGCAACTGCTGTCACCTATAGCAACAACTTCACTCACAGTATCCCACTGTAGATCCTCCAGCTTAGCTCACAGCTAGTATTGAAAAATAAAAATCACCCAGCGCATCACAATAATAAATCTGCACATATGATCAGGATTTAAAGTGTATTATGTATAGGTCCTTGTTGTAGGTGATGTTGTCCATGACAACTATGGTACAGTTAAAAGTTCAGGTGTCAGCCATACCCAGAGTGTATCCAGATACTCTGTGAAAAATTAAAAGGAGGAAACAAGGGAAGCGCACCTAAGTGTAGTATTTAGAACACATTTTTAATGCACATAAGTATTGCACTTACAGGATCGAAGAAAACATAGGCATATTTGTGATAAATGTCCTCCTCAGGGGGTGCCTGCTGTCCGGTATCTCCTGCGTCTGGATGGTATCAGGAGGCTGAGCAAATGCTAGATCCAAGAACAGGCAGTGTAGGGGATCCAAAGCTTCCTGCTGTGGGGGCTGGTAGGCGGGCCTCGTTGGAGGAAGGACTGAAGACAACATTACACGCTCGGAGCCCACAGCTCCTTTTACTGGCCTAACACATAGCATCCAATTGCAGCTTAAATAGATGCTCTAAGCCTGACCACGGCCGTAGGACTAGAAGGACCAGCGAACCAGGAACATGGAAAACATATGTCAATTAGTTAAATAACACAAGCATCCATAATACACCTGTAGGCTTCCAAGTATATCTGAACAGGAACAGGAACTGGAACTAACTTGTACAGATATTAGAAAACATTATTTTTGTAACATTTGTAAATATTGACATCTACAAATAACTGGCTGCCGAATGCTCCTACTAAGGGTTACCAAAGGAAGGACTGCCCATGATTTAGGTGCAATAAATTATGTGTAATAATTTATTTTTGCTAAAACATGTATTTTTTTCTATTTGAGATAATAAAGATAACCTTTATCACTGTCTATTTGTCTGCCCGTGACCAGAGGTGATCAGTAATCCCCATTCTCATATTTGTAGTTAAAGTGGACTTTGTGGGAAAAGGCCTCAAGTATGCCCCAGATAAGAATCTTTGATGTTTTTATTGATTTTCAGAAATTTATGAGGAAGATTAACATTAAGAAACTTTTTATTAAATTTAGTTATCATTGGAACAGGAGCCCTCATATTACGAACAAAACAATTTGGGGGACAATTCTATTTTTAATCCTTAAAATACCAATAATCTTTTTTCAGAAGTTTTCAAAGCTTTGGTTGAACATTATTTAGACAATCTTCAAACTAATCCCATTAGATGGAAAAGGGAGATTGAAAAAGGCCTAAAAACTTTGGAAAAGAACAAACAGATTGTCATAAGGGGGGTGCCTTGGTGATCCTCAATAAATCAGAATATTTGGTTGAGTTAAATAGATTGGTGGGTGATACAGCAACATATGAGAAATTAAAGGACAATCCAACAGATAAATACAAGACCAAACTTAAACGATTGGTAAAGAGAGCTAAACATGAAGGCATTGTTAATAAAGATGGGGCCAGATATGTTGTACCTGACGGGCCTAGGGTTCCTGTCATCTGTCAATTGCCCAAGGTTCATAAGAACCCCTCCAAACCTCCCGAAAGACCCATTGTAAGTGGAGTGGATTCCTTATTCGCTAGAATCAGGGAGTATTTGAATCGTTTTTTTCATCCTTCGGCACAAAAATGTCCAGTCTACTTAAAAGATAGTAAGGATCTGATGGAATCATTACAGGGAATTGAGGTTGATGAAGAACATATTTTGGCCAACATTGACGTCAGTTCCCTATACACCAACATTCAGCAGCAGCATGCACTAAAAGCAGTAGAATGGGCCCTTGCTAGTACAAACATTAAAAAGAAACAAAAAGACTTTCTGATCCAGTCTCTAGATCTCTAGATCAAAATTTCTTCTGGCATGAGAAATACTTTTTTAGACAGAGGAAAAGCGTGGCCATGGGGGCTAAATAGCCCCCCCCCCAGTGGCCAATTTATTCATGAGTCACTGGGAGAAGGAAGCCATTTTTGATAATGTCATACCTCAATTAAAATTCTACAAAAGATACATAGATGACATCCTGATCATCTGGGCTGGATCACGAGATACATTTTCACAGTTTCTTAGGGAAATTGGGAATAATTGTTATGGTATCTTGTTCACAGCAACATTTGATCAGCAATGCATCAATTTTTTGGACCTTGTAGTATTTAAGGTAATCATCAACTGTTTACCAAAACTCACTTTAAGGAAGTTGACAGGAATGGCTACATTGCATTGGGGAGGTACCATCATTCAAGATGGTTGAGTACAATTCCTAAGAGGCAACTAATGAGAGTGAGACGCAATTGCATCAGAAAAGAGGATTATGATGTACAGGCTGACATTCTATTAGATAGATCTAGTGAAAACTAAGAAATTAGTTGGAGAAATGCAGAGTTAAAGAAAATTTTACCTGCCAGACCACAGTACATTTATACCAAGCCCCCTACTTTGCATTTAAAATTAGCACCCAATGTAGTAGATCCACCCAAGAAGATTTTCTTGGATCAAGTAGGTTTCTATAGTTGCAGGAGGTGTGTGATGTGTAAGACTTCCAGACACAGGGTTAGGAAGACTACATATTTTACCTCTCATGCACAGGGTGAGTCCCACAAAATAAGAAAGTTCATTACTTGTGGGACTACGCATTTCACGTACCTTCTAGCCTGCCCATGTGGATTACAATATGTGGGTAGAACCACTTGAAAGTTGGGGGTTAGACTCCAAGAACACGTGAATAGGATCAGAAAAGGTTATATTTATTTATTTTTTTCATTTATTTTTTCTTGTTTATTTTTATTTTTATTTATTTTGTATCTTTATTTCTATCTTTATTTTTATTTTTATTTTTATTATTATTTCTATTTTATTTTATTTAATGTGCATTTATTTTTTATCATATTTTTATTTCATTGTATTTATTTATTAAATTTTGTTTCCCATTTTTAATTTTATTTTCTTTTTTATTTTCACTTTTATTTTAATTTTATTTGTATTTTATATAAATTTGTTCTTCCTGTTTCTTTCATATGTATCTATTTTAATAAATTGAGGTCTGCAAAGTGTTTATTTATGAAATAATTTACAGATTGACGTCCTTTGGATTTATTCAAATTTTGTTCATGGGAATTTGGCCATCATTGATGTATTATGATGGGAATTTATTCTAACCTATAACATCACGTGGGGGGAGATCTCCATTGGATCCTTCTGTGAATTGCCATTTCTGGCCAGCGATTCAGCTTGAATGTCCCCTGGACCGAAAAGCCAGGGGTCCATACCATTTGGTGAGTGGGGACACAGGAGGAGTGTGTGTTATACCCTGGAGCACCATTGCACTTTTAACGACTGGAGCACAAAAGCACTTTATATATAGGACTTTTTTAATATATTTTGACATCACTAATTGATTAATCTTTTTACACCTTTTTGAATCATAACTATTTATGATGTATGTATTTTTGTGAGTGCTGTAGTTATTTTATTTTCATATTTCAGATAAGTGAACAGCACTTTGTGTACAGCAGCTGAGCTTATCAATATTACTATTACGTTTTTTTCACTGATTTGCATCACTGATCACTTTCAGCGCGAGTATATTTTGTTTTTTACACTTTGCAGCAAAATTAATCAGTTATTATCTGCAACCCCCTCACCCATGCTAAAACTCTACGGAAAAAAGTGCAAAAAATAAAAGTTATGTACCATGGAATCAAGCTACTGGCTCATTCTTTTAGGTGACTTAGAGCTTGAAGCCCCGTACACAAGGGCCCCGTATCAGCTGGTATTGGCCAGTTTAACAGAAACATTCAGCCTGTGTTTAAGGCAGCGTATCCGATAGAAGCCTTGCAAACATCCTGCTTCTGTAAAAGGGGCATGACTGAAAAACATCTGCCGATCAGCATCCGATCAGCACTCTCAGTCAATGGCTGTGATCGCTGACCGGTGTGCTCTAGCGGTGTGTTTCATAATACAATAGTGTAGCGGGGAGATCCCTGCACTAACATCTGATAGTTGGCAAGCATCCCCCGAGCTCCTCAGTTTTTTTTTGTATAGCCCACTGGGTTGAACGAAAAAAAAACTGATAGTGTGTACCAAGTTTGAGTGTCACCAGCACCTATATGAACAGGTCATAACTCAAGGTAAGTGAATTTTACTGTTTTTGTTTGCTAATGAGTTTATTTATACCATAAGTTTCTTGGTGAACTTGGACTCAAGAAAATTTTACATTTAGGCTCCATGCACACTGGACGTTAAAATAATGTTATAAAAACGCCAGTAGCTTTGCAGTGAGTCTTTCAACGTTTTTTGCAATAGCGCTTATTAGCGTTTTTTACCATTTTTCCGCGTTAGCTTTTTTAGTGTTTTTCTTTTTTTTTTTTTTTAAATGTTTTTTTTCCTTTTCAATGGATCAAAAACGTTGAAAAATGCTGGCGAGCCACATTTTTGAGCACTTATCGATGTTTATCAGCGTTTATGAGCGTTTGGCTTTTTTTGTGGTCAGAAAAACTAGCCCTGAACGCGATTTTATGGCGTTCAGAAAACAGCCCATAAACTCCACTGCTGATAAAAGTTCAAAAACATCCATGTGTGCAGGGACACATAGGATAACATAGAGTGCAGTTTATGAGCTGTTAAAAAGCCCAAACTCCAAAAAATGGCAGTTTATGAGCTCCATTGTGCATGGAGCCTAAAGCCCCGTACACGCGATTTAAAATGCCGCCAGCAAAACTCCAATGAGAGCATTTGGTCGGAAAATGCGACCGTGTGTATGCTCCATCGGACTTTTGATGGCGGAATTCCAGCCAGCAAAAGATTGAGAGCAGGTTCTCATTTTTTCGGTCGGAAAAAGTTCCTAGCCAAAAATGCGATTATCTGTATGCAATTCCGACGTGCCAAAAATCACGCATGCTCAGAATCAAGTACGAGACGGTAACGCTCGGTCTGGTAACACTATTGTTCATAAGGGAGCTAGCACATTTGTCAAGCTGTAAATTTTTGGATATTTTAATGCAGCGCATTCTTTTATTCTTTATTCTTTTATTCTTTATAATGCTAGAAGAATGAAGTTGTTTTGCTGCTGATATTCACACAGAGTTCTCACAAACGTATTTCTTTATTATTTCTCGTGATCTCCTGAATAATATTTTTTGTTTTAAAACCAGATCTCCATAATAATGTTTAGAATTATTTTTTATAGTCATTTTTTTTATTTTTAATCAAGATCTCCTGTTTTTTGGATCATTTTTAAATTAGTTTCTAGTGATCTCCATAATTTTTTTTGGTGTGTCAAGTTTCCACAACAACATTATTATCTTTTATTTTATATAAAGCTCAAGGAGGTTGGTTGTTGTCCCTTGTTAATTAGACATTGTATTTTGGAAATGTACCTGCCTACTCACAAACAAACTGTCCTTTTTGAAGAAAAACACATAGGCAAGTATTTTCATATAAAAAAAAAAAAAAAAACATTTATTCTGGCTCATAATAACAAAATAAAGAGGAAGGCAACGCTGGAGAAACTGCTTGAATTTGCCAAGCCTTTGGCCCCAGGGCAGACATCAACTCTTTGTAAATTAAAATTGGTAGCCTGAGAAGTCCATATAATAGGGAGCACAATCTGGTATCCAGGACACCTGAGAATGAATCACACCTGATGCATTGTCCCTCCTCCATTTGCTGCAATTTTGCAGCTACATAGCAGCCATAGGCCTCTTCAGCGTCTGGGGGGCTTTTCAGGGCCACATTAGCCTCCTTAATGAGGCCCAGTGCTGCCTCCTCCACGTTACTCCCCTTCCTGGCCCTTTTTGTTGGAAGGCGGAGGGGAGGCACCTGGGATTGGGTGAGGCTCCTACTGGGCCCAGCCACCTCCTGGCTGCCACTTACCCCCGTCACCTCCTGGCTGACACTTACCCCTGCCTCCTCCTGTGTGCCACATTCCAGAGCCTTATCCTGGCTGAGGTCTTCCTGTGTATGAAAAGGGGACACAGTTTTAGTTTTTGGTTCATCAATCACACACAATTTTCAGCTCATGACTGTTGCAAATTGAATGTTAATATATATATATACATTCTGAGCCCAGCATTTTTCATTCTTGTCACAATCATTTTTGGCCCCTACTGTCTATTGACACTTTTTGTTAAATCATTCATTTGTTATCAATAATAACATCTAGTTAACAACAATAATTTTCAGACAAAAAATGTTAAAAAAAAATACTATACCTGGCTCCAGCTGGGCTCCTCCACTTCTTCCAGGATGGAAGGCCCAGGTTGGTCCTCGCAAGCCTCAGCTGGGGTTGAGTGAAGGGTTGAGGGAAGGGTGGATGGAAGTGTAGAAAGTGATTCCCTGACTTCCATGTGTGCGTTGGGGACCTGCGTCTTTACAAAATGCAGCAGTTTCTCCAGCGATGCCTTCCTAGCTGGTTTATTGCGATATAACGGGTTTTTAACCTCCCACAAATTACGCATATCCCTGTATTTGTCAATGAAATAGCCCATGAAATCAGGGTCTTTGAATTGTTTCATATTTGCTGCAAGGCAAAATACAAGACAAAAACACTAATATCAGGCTAAACTCTCCTAATCTTATCCCAATATAGGCGAATCAGTATAGGCCACTGATGTCCCAAGTTAAAATGTTACCTTTGTTAGAACTGGCGCTTCCAGTCCTCCTTCCTACGCACACAGAACATAGGTATGACACACGCATGTTAGCTTTATATACACTGCGCATGTGTGAAACTCCGCCCGCGTCGCCCCTGACATTCTTTATAGAATATTCCCCGCCCCTTCTCTTTCGGCGCAGTGGGAGAGGAACATGGCGGAGACACATCAGGTGCGTAATAAGAGCAGTAACGAGGAGGAGGAAAGTCCGGAGCCCGAAACGTCCCGATCCCGGAGGAGAAGGTTTAAGGCCTCAAACATGGCCTTTGTAGAGATGGTGGACATATTGAAGAGGGCCGTCTATTACGGGAAGTATAGGCCGTACCTAAACCCAAATTTAAGAAAGGCCAAGATCATGACTAAAGTTGTGAAGAGTCTGCACAGGGATTTTGGGGTAAGACGATCCAAGGAGCAATTGAGGAAACGCTGGCCAGACCTTAAATTGAGGGAGCAGGATCAGTACAGAAGGATCAAGAAAGTGCTTCTAAAAAGTAAGTAATTTTTGTGTGTTCCAATTACTATTTTTACTTGCATGCTGCGCCATGTGCTTTTCTTTACTGTTGTACAGTTTAAAATGGCAACTTTCAGGCTCGTGGGCACAGTAATCGTTCGTAGTAAACACTGTCCGTTCACCAACTAAATACGATGTTTTAGCCAGATACAGGGTTACCTACATTTGGTCATGCTAATTTGTATTAAAACAAATTTAGGACATTGTTGTCTAGATGTGTTTGTAACTAGAATGAATAGCAAACTTGATTCAGTGTAATGTAAGGAGAGGACATTCAGCAGATGTTTACACATCTGGACTCAGGAGCACTAGTGTGGGACACAAGAACAAACTTTTTAGGGTGTCCCACACAGGTACACCAGTGGATACTTGGGGTGTCTCCATGTGTGAAACTTGTCCAAAAAAGGTAAGTATTGCAGCTTTGTTAAGGGAATAAATGTCTTCAACTTGGAACTCTGCCCAAACAGACAATTGTACCCCACTTCCAAACAATGTTTCACATTCATATTTCTGGCCACAAATATTTGTGTGCTAAGTATACCTTTTGTTTCATTCTCATAGGGGAGAAAAGACTCGGGACGTCGGAGGACCTCAGGATGTGGAGGAAGGAGAGGTGGTTGAGATTGTCACCACAATAGGTGAGTGCCTGACACCACAGATTCAGGTAATAGATGCATGCCTGCATATTTCTAATACATGGTGTGTATTTTTTCTTGTAGGTGATGTGCAGGTTGTGGAAGAACAATCTACTCATTTCACGACTGACAGTGCACAAAGGCTAACCCAGGAGATAATGTAGTGTAGTCAAGATTTAGACCCCATCAAGGAAAAAACCAAGGAGATTGAACAAAGAATGAAGAAATTATTGATGTATTAGGGAGAATCTAGATAAAAAAAAATGACAACTTTTTACATTTTTTTCTAAGAAAATTTAAATAACCTTTTTAAACATTTTAAAAGCCAAATTTGAAAGATGCACACGGTGTGTCAACATGTGCTATCTGCCATCAGAGGATTTCAATATACGTGTTTTGTGGGTGCAACCCCTTCCTCCCAACTCTAGTAGGTGAGAGGAAGGGGTTGCACCCCCAAAACACGTCCATTGATCCCCCATGATGGGAGATAGCACATGTTGACATTAGGCATGGGATCAAGAGGGCAATCCCCATTTTTACTCCCAATTTGTGTGCATCTTTTAAATTTGGCTTTTACAGGGGTGACATCACCCCATCTGATGAAGGCAAGATCAAGACATTTTTGGCACTATAATGTCTGATATTGCCTTCAGTTTTTCAATGTTGAACTTTGTAAGTTCCTGAGTTGTGTATGTTATGTTTTGAAACATGCCTGTTTATGTACTCAAAAAATATTTTCAAGGTAAAACTTAAAAAAAATAATGTTTTTTAAAATAAAATAAAAAATGACAACGCACATGTGAATGTGCACAGAGTAAAAGGTTTTATACTCAACAATGTGTGGCTTCTTCTTTCAATGCTCAATACCATTTTTTGTATTAAGTTGTTTTTTACAGTGACAATGGGTGTTATTTAATAATGGAAAAACCACTTAGCACTACAAGTGCACTAGGAGAACCTAGGAGACAGATAAAAGAAACCCAAGCAGTAAATCAAATTCAAGATTTTATCATATAATTTTTCTTTTTATTTTGCAAATAGTTAAAAATTTGCTGGAATAGCAATGGCCCCCCTACCCGTAAAATATTCCATATATTTTTGACGCACTTCATGGGCGCTTTGGAGGGGCATGCCAGGATGGCCAACTTCCAGGGCCGTCATTGTTGGTTCATGAAGTCCGGCCTCAGGCCCAACTGAAGCTGCATAATTAGTAGCATTTCTCTTTAAAAGTTGTGCAAGATGCAGCATGCTAACACAATGTGGTTAAGTTTGTACTCCGCCATATTTAGAGCCATTAGAAATAGGCGGAACCGGCTTGCCATTATCCCAAAGGTATTCTCCACGACTCTTCTGGCTCTGGCCAGCCGGTAATTAAAAACCCTCTTCTTCAGGGTGAGGGTCCTCTGGGGGAATGGCCTCATCATGTCATCACCCAGACCAAACGCTTCATCAGCAATAAAAACAAACGGGAGTCCTTCAACGTTCTCTTCAGCAGGTGGCAATCCCAAACCACCCCTCTGGAGACATGTGTAGAACTCCATCTGGGCAAAGACTCCACTATTCGACATCTGGCCATTCTTCCCCACGTCCACATAGAGGAACTCATATGTCGCTGACATCACCGGCATTAACACGATACTATTGAAACCCTTATAATTAAAATTGTATGACTCCGAATGGGGTGGTGGGACGATGTGGATGTGCTTCCCATCAATTGCCCCTCCACAGTTGGGAAAGTCCCAACAGTCGGCAAAGTGGGATGCCACAGTCTGCCATTCCTGTGACGTTGAAGGAAACTGTGGAGTCAAAACATAAAACAAAAAATAGTACTTTTGCACATAAACATTGCAAGCAGATTAGACACAAACATTCTTGGCCAACATCAGTATAATATTTATTTTAAGAGTATTTAAAGACAAAAATATAAGGTCCACTTATCAGATTCCTCCCCCCTCTGATGGCCCATTGGAAAAATTTTAGGGGGGGGGTTATAAATTAGTTTAAGGACAACAATAACATTTGGACACATTTTAGGGGGTATTTAGGGTAAAGCAGTACTATGGAGCTGACAAAATACATTGTTAAGTGAGTAGGCTAGGTGTTTATGGGCCCAGGATAGCATGCTGGGGAGGTTAGTGAAGGAAAATATGCATGAAGGACAAAAAAGGAACATTAAAAACTTCCAGCATGCATGAGGATAAAGAGGACATTCACAGCATATTAAAATCATGGTAATTAGGGAATAATGAAAGAAATACAATACATTAGCAAACATTAAATACATAGAATGTGATTTTAAAGGAAAAAACTTGTCCTAATATAGTCCTTCTGCAGGACCTGAATGATGGCAGAACAGGTCTCTGTGATAATGATCCCCAGAGCCTGGGGGAGATGCCTGTCGAGAACTTGAGGTCCTGTAGACTTCTCCCTGTCGCCAAGTACCGCAACGTGGTGTCTAGCCTCTGCTCCGGAGTGACGGCTTGGCGCATGCAGGTGTCCTGCTTCGTAATATAAGGGGACAGCAAAGCCAACAGATGGTGAAAAACGGCGTCCGTCATCTGGAGAAAATTCCTGAAATCATCACGGTTATTCTCCTGGATCTCACGCAGCAAAGGCATATGAGAGAATTGGTCACGCTGGAGCAACCAATTCTTGGTCCATGAACTCCTCCCCACCCTGTTCAGGGACTGGACTTGGGTCAAAGTAATAACCCCAACACCAAGCACCCGCATAGCATGAACTCTACAATGAGTACGTACCCGCAATATGGCTAGAAAATGGTCGGATGGTCAGAACGAACTAACAGAACGCACTGAAAAACAGCAAGGCCTGTGAAGAGCGAGTTGAAAATCAGAAATGAGCGGACAAGAATGCACTGAAAACCAGATACAAACCCATAAGCACAAACTGAAGAGCAGTAACGGACTGAAAAGCAAGAAAGCTGAAAAGCACGAATCGTCTCTCACCAAACTTCTACTAACATGAGATAAACACGAGATTAGCAGAAGGAGCCCAAAGGGTGGCGCAGTGGCTATTGAACTTCTTTTTTCTAGTGCCGTCTTATGTATTGTACGTCTCCACATTCTTGACGGTCGGAATTTGGTGTGACCGCGTGTATGCAAGACAAGCTTGAGTGGAATCCCGTTGGAAAAGCCATCATACCTTTTTCCAACCAAAATCCCGATCGTGTGTATGCAGCATTAGGCCTCATGCACACTGGATGTTAAAATAACGTTATAAAAATGCCAGTAGCTTTGCAGTGAGTTTTTCAACTTCTTTCAACTTTTTCAACATTTTTGCAATAGCGTTTTTTAGTGTTTATTAGCATTTTGTAGCGTTTCTTTTTAAAAAAAAAACATTTTTTTTTTTCAATGGATCAAAAATGTTAAAAAAAGCTGGTGAGCAACGTTTTTGAACGTTTATTGACGTTTATCAGCGTTTATCAGCGTTAAAGTGTTTTTACAGCTGAAAAACGTCTCTCAGAACCCACTACTTTTGGTTTTGTTTTACTGCTCAAAAACTCCACTGTCCAAAACTGCTGATAACAGCCTATGTGTGCATGAACACATAGGATAACATGATGGAGAGTTTAATGACTGTAGAAAAAAACATGTGCAGCCAAAAACAACTGCTGTAAAAATATTAAAAAACGTCCAGTGTGCATGAGGCCTTAAAAAGTATCAGACTAATCAGTGAATGATATAGAAGGACGCGCATTCTTAAGCTGCTCTTTGGCCGAGGCCCAAAGTGCCAGGTGCAGGTGCAAGGGAGGAAATGTGTCAGGATCTTTCATGCAGTAGGCAGCTTAAATTCTGAGTCATACTGAAACCATCACTTTGTAGACCAGAAAGAAATCTACCTGCTGACATGGCAAACTGAGCTATCAAGAACCGATATGTAAAAGGGTACAGTTAACCCTGTTCTACTTTGTCCTTGCTGTTGGTCCTGTCCAGGGTCCAGGCTTCGTCAATCACAGTGGGCATACCTTTTAAGGAGTCTTCAGGGCATGGCATGGACAATTAATCGGAGAGTGCATCTAATACATTGCACAAACATAACTGATTTATTTCTTTTTAGTTAATTTAAATGTTAGGGTGAGTAAATACTTTTGGTCATGTAAAAAAAAAAGGTTATTGTAATTTCTAACATCTTTTTCTATCATTTTGTGTACAGTAGATTTGCCTTTTTTGACTAAGCTGGTATTCATGAATAGGGATGAGCCTGCGGGTGTTCGTTTGTTCTAAAGCAAACCAAACATATGGGGCGGTCACGGAAAATTTGAGTGCCGCGGTACGCCCCATAATGCACTGCAAGATCGCAGTTCATTACTGTATGATGATTGGCCAGAGCATGCAGGGTGCCTTTGGCCAATCATGGATCACGACCCACACTATATAAGGTTGCTTACAGAGCGTGTGTAGTGTTGTTGGCGTGGACAGAGAGATAGCTTTAATTAGATTAAGCAGGCAGGTTATTCAGTTAGTGGCAGTGTATTTGATATATAGATATCTATAGATATCTATATGTATATCTATATATATATATATATATATCTAGATATATATAGATATATATAGATATATATATCTATATATATCTAGATATATATATATATATATATATATATAGATAGATATATATATATCTATATATATATAGATATCTATATATGTATATATATATATACAGAGAGAGAGAGAGAGAGAGAGAGAGTCTAATATATATATATATATATATATATATATATATATATATATATATACATATACTCTGCATCCAGTGTAGACTATATCTACAGTGCATTCCGTGCTATACTGTTTCTAATACACTTCAGGCAGTGTATTAATATATATACAGTCTAGTATATATTTTACAGGAT
This sequence comes from Aquarana catesbeiana, assembly GCF_042186555.1. Taxonomy (NCBI): domain Eukaryota; kingdom Metazoa; phylum Chordata; class Amphibia; order Anura; family Ranidae; genus Aquarana; species Aquarana catesbeiana. The sequence continues at coordinate 158,694,302 of NC_133328.1, read as the reverse complement.
GTCAAGGTTGGGTCCTGGACAGGTGCTATATAGCACCGATATTTTGGTTATGGTCCCTTTAAGGGAAGTGTGGTAGTATTCAGGGGGTCGCCCAGGAGGGAATAGCTTTATTCAGCAGAGGACTGACTTGCAGTTCTCTCTGTGTTAATAAAGAGATATTTGGGACCCGGTATTTTGGAGGCTCTGAAGTGATATTCGGGTGGGAAAGAGCCTCCACCCCTGACTACAGGGATTCCAGCACACACGGGATTGGGAGCCTCCAGGAAGCAGTTCTTAAAGGCAGGAAGTAGTGCTAGGAGTGGTGGTGAGAAGGAGTTGGTGAACACACACACATATATATATATATATATATATATTCTGCATTCAGTGTAGCCTATATCTACAGTGCATGCCTTGGTGTACAGTTGCTAATACAGTGAAGGCAGTGTACACAGTATCTAATATAGTGTGTACAGTTTCTAATACACTTCTGGTGGTGTACACAGTATCTAATACAGTGTGTACAGTCTATAATACAGTGCAGCCGTTGTACAGTTGCTAATACAGTGCAGGCAGTGTACAAAGTATCTAATACAGTATGTACACTTTCTAATGCACTTCAGGCGGTGTACACAGTATCTAATACAGTGTGTACAGTTTCTACTACACTTCTGGTGGTGTACACAGTATACAATACAGTGCAGCCATTGTACAGTTGCTAATGCACTTCAGGCGGTGTACACAGTATCTAATACAGTGTGTACAGTTTCTAATAGACGTCATGTGGTGTATTAATATATATACACAGTCTAATATATACAGTCTAATATATATATATATATATATATATATATATATATATATACTTTGCATTCAGTGTAGCCTATATCTACAGTGCATTCCGTGGTGTACTGTTTCCAATACACTTCCAGCAGCGTACACAGTATCTAATACAGTGTGTACAGGTTCTACTACACTTCTGGTGGTGTACACAGTATACAATACAGTGCAGCCTTTGTACACTTTCTAATACACTTCAGGCGGTGTACACAGTATCTAATACAGTGTAGCGTGGTGTTGCAAAACAAAATGCATCATGTCCAGAAGGCCACCAAGGAGAGGCAGACATTCATAGGCCACTAAAAGAGGGCAAGCAGCCTCTGTGTCTACAGTCAACAGTGGTGGTCATGGACATGGTACATCCTCTGCAGGTGGCCGTGGGGCACACTTGTCCTTTTTTGCTGCTGCTGGCCGTGTTATTGAGCCATAACATGCAAAAGAATTGGTGGAGTGGATAACAAAGCCTCCTCATCCTCTGTCACCCAGGCTCAGAGTAGTTTGCCTTCCAACGCAGCTGCCGAAGCGGCCTATTCCATTCCTATTCCGGCTCCTTGTCCACAGTCACTCTTTGTCAGAAACCATGAATCAGACTGAGACAGAAGTACAGTTAAATCACACTTATTTAATGATAAAAAAAAAGGTAAACAGAGTAAACGTAGTCAAAACATAGCCAGAGTTCAGGAATTGGAAAGGATAGTCAGACAAGCCAAAATGTCAGAGAGCCAGAGATGAGCAAAGTAGAACAGCAAGCAGGATCTGGAGCCAGAAGCAATGTCAGCCAAGCAATTCTTTAACAGGAACACAGGAGTCTCTGGAGATGTGACCAGGGCGAAGGCAGAGATCATCTGGACTGGATGGCTTAAGTAGGCAGGACTGATGAGCACTGTGGAGAGATAGGAGCTGGCAATTAGCCGACAGCTGAGCAGCCAGCTTTGAGAAGGAAGGGCTGAGCCCAGCCCTGACAGTACCCCTCCTCAATGACCCCTTCCCCTCGGAGGACCACAAGGCTTGAGGGGAAAACATCTATGGAAATCACGGAGGAGGACAGGGGCATATACGTCCAAGGATGAGACCCAAAAGCGTTCCTCCGGACCGTACCCTTTCCAATGCACCAGGTACTGCATGCGACTACGGGAATCAACAATGGACTGTACCTTATACTCCTCGTGGTTCTCAATCTGTAAAGGGTGAGGACAAGGCACCAAGGTGACAAAGCGGTTGCAGACCAAAGGTTTTAATAAAAAGACATGAAATACATTCGAGATACACATATTAGAAGGAAGGTCTAATGCGTAAGCCACTGGGTTAATCTTGCGAAGAATATAGGAAGGCCGAATAAACCAAGGTGCGAACTTCAGAGAGGGAACACGAAGTCGGAGGTTGCGAGATGACAGCCAGACCCTGTCCCCAACCTGGTAGGAATGCGCAGGCAGGCGTCTGCGGTCAGCATGGAGTCTGTACCTATCATTAGCATGTCGCAAAGCCTCCTGGACATGTGCACAAGTGGAAGGAAGACCATGGAGATGCTCCTCTAATGCAGGAGGAATACTCTGCAGAACAAATGAGTCGGGCAACATGGGAGGTTGGAAACCATAGTTCCCCATAAACAGGGACAATCGGGAAGCAGAATTCAAGGCACTATTATGAGCAGACTCCCCCCATGGTAAGAGTTGTTGTTATGATGGTCAGAAATATAGTAATGTAGGAATTGCTCCAAGGACTGATTGGCTTGTTCTTCGGGTCCATTAGACTGCGGGTGATATGCAAGAGAAAGCAAGCGGAATTCCCAACTGTGCACAAAAGGCTTGGCAGAACCGGGACACAAAATGACTACCCCGTCTGAGACAATCACCTTGGGTAGCCCATGTAAGCGAAAGATCTCCAAAGCAAAAATCAAAGCCAGTTCCTTAGAAGTGGGCAACTTCTTAAGTGGAATACAATGGGACATTTTCAAGAATCGGTCGACCACCATAAGGATAACTGTATTGCCCTTGGAGTTGGGTAACTCCACAATGAAATCCATAGACAGGTGGGTCCAGGGCCTCTCTCCATTGGGTATGGGTTGTAGGAGGCCAACTGGAAGGTGTCGTGGAGACTTATACCCCATACACACAATCGGACATTGATCGAGCATTCCGACAACAAAATCCATAGATTTTTATAGACGGATGTTGGCTCAAACTTGTCTTGCATACACATGGTCACACAAATCTTGTCGGAAATTCCGAACGTCAAGATCTGTGTGGTGGCTCTCCAGGGACATGGAAAATATGGGGATATTGTCAAGATAACTGACTGCAACAAATCTTGGAGGACATTGTTAACCACTTGACGACCGCCTCACGCCGATTTACGTCGGCAAGGTGGCACGGACAGGCAAAATCACGTACATATACGTGATTTGCCTTCCGCGGGTGGGGGGTCCGATCGGTCCCCCCCCCGGTGCCCGAGGCGGTCGCCATTTCTTCCCGGGCGATGAGAGGTGAGGGGGAGGCCATCCATTGTTGGCCACCCCCTCCCGATCGATCCCGGCGAATGAGAATGCTTCCTTTCCCTCTGTAATGTAAACAGAGGGAAAGGAAGTGATGTCATCCCTCCTCGAGTCGGTCTTTTTGATCCGGCGCCGAGGAGAGAAGACATCAAGTAAGTCTGCACAACACTACACTAACAGTAGAACACGCCAGGCACACTTGTCACCCCCCATCACCCCCCGATCACCCCCCGATCACCCCCCTGTACCCCCTGTCACTCTGACACCAATAGCAGGGTATCCCCTAACCCCCCTAATAAAAGTTAACCCCTTGATTACCCCCCATCACCAGTGTCGCTAAGCGATCGTTTTTCTGATCGCTGTATTAGTGACACAGGTGACGCTAGTTAGGGAGGTAAGTATATAGGTTCGCTGTCAGTGTTTTATAGCGACAGGGACCCCCATATACTACCTGCTAAAGGTTTTAACCCCCTGATTGCCCCCTAGTTAACCCTTTCACCAGCGATCACCGTATAAGTGTTACGGGTGACGCTGGTTAGCTAGTTTGTTTTTTGTAGTTTATTACAGTTTATTATAGTTTTAGGGCACCCGCTGTTTATTACCCTATAAAGGTTTAACCCCCTAATTGCCCGGCGGTGATATAAATTACATTTTTAGGGTCAGATAAGGTCTGCGTCGCCCCAGGCAGCGTCAGGTTAGCGCCAGTACCGCTAAAACCCACGCACGCAGCATACACCTCCCTTAGTGCTATAGTATCTGAGCGGATTGATATCTGATCCGATCAGATCTATACTCCCCAGCAGTTTAGGGTTCCCTGAAACGCAGTGTTAGCGGGATCAGCCCAGATACCTGCTAGCACCTGCGTTTTGCTCCTCGGCCCAGCCCTGCCCAGCCCACCCAAGTGCAGTATCGATCGATAACTGACACTTACAAAACACTAAGCACACATAACTGCAGCGTTCGCAGAGTCAGGCCTGATCCCTGCGATCGCTAACAGTTTTTTGGTAGCGTTTTGATACAGTCGCTGACAGTCAGGAGCTTTTTTGCCTGTGAGTCTCACTAGTGTACCCCTAAATGTAGAGCCCAAAATGGCAAATCGAAGGTACACTAGTGAAGAGGCCTACACGTTTCTGAGTATGACAGATAGTGAAGAGGAAGTCACTCATCTGTCAAGTTCAGGCTCAGAATACGAACCTGTAGAGGACAGCGGCTCCATGACAGATAGCTCTGACGACAGAGTTGTGGTCCCTGCTAAGGTCAGGCGTACCAGACCCCAATCTTCTTCTGTCCTTGAAGTGCAAGAACCGCAGGGCTCTCGTATGGAGCAGAGAAGTACTAGTGCCGCTATTCCTTCTGGTGAACTGGCAAGCACCAGCGGCCTAGTACACCCTGGTCGTACATCCAGTACTGCAGTATGATGTGGTGACGTGGCGAGTCCCGTAAGTGCAGTTCAAGCTGGTGAGGTGGCAAGCACTAGTAGTGTCCCGCTGCCACCAAGAAGACAAAGACAGGCCCGTCGTGCCCATAGTGCCCTTCCTGCTGCATTGGCCAATCCGAATTGGGAACCCTCCACTTCTGCAGCACCCGTACTTCCCCCTTTCACTGGCCAACCCGGAATTCAGGTGGAAACAGTTGACTTTACGCCACTGGATTTTTATTCACTGTTTTTCACCGAAGATCTCTATAGATCTATTGTGGACCAAAGCAATTTATACGCTGGTCAACACATCGCCGCTAATCCCCAGTCCTCCCTTGCCAGAGATTGGAGACCAATTACGGTCTCCGAATTTAAGACCTTTCTGGGCCTTTCCCTCCTCATGGGGTTGAATAAAAAGAGTAAGTTGCGGTCATATTGGTCCACTGACCCAATTTACCATTCACCCTTGTTCTCTGCTTCCATGGCCAGGGCACGATACAAGCAGATTTTGCGGTTCATGCACTTCAACAACAATGAACTCTGTCGTCCTCGTGGAGACCCTGCATACGATCGGCTCTACAAAATTCGGCCCTTCGTAAACCACTTCAACCAACGTTTTGCAGACTTGTTTACCCCCCATCAAGTTGTCTGCATTGATGAGTCCCTGATTAAATTTTCTGGTCGCTTGTCATTCAAACAGTACCTTCCCAGCAAGCGTGCCAGATACGGGGTCAAGATGTATAAGCTCTGTGACAGGGCCACAGGCTATACATATAGTTTTATGGTTTACGAGGGCAAAGATAGTCACGTAGAGCCGACAAACTGCCCTGACTACATAGGAAGCGCTGGCAAGATAGTGTGGGACTTGGTGTCACCCTTATTCGGAAAGGGGTACCACTTGTACGTGGACAATTATTATACGAGCGTGCCACTTTTTAGTCACTTGTTTGATCAGCAGATTGGAGCATGTGGCACCGTGCGACCTAATCGCCGGGGCTTTCCCCAGCGGCTTGTAGATTCCCGTCTTAGGCTGGGGGAGAGAGCCTGCTTGAAGTATAATAATTTGCTCGCTATGAAGTGGAGGGATAAGAAGAATGTTTTCGTTCTCACCTCCCTTCATGCAGACACGACGACCCAAATTCCTACGGCGACTGGTGTTGTGGAGAAACCCCTCTGTGTCCACGAATACAACCTTAATATGGGAGGGGTGGACCTCAATGACCAGTTGTTGGCGCCGTACCTAGTTGCCCGTAAGGCCAGACGCTGGTACAAAAATGTGTCTGTTTATTTATTTCAATTGGCTTTGCTGAACGCTCATGTGCTATACAGAGCTTCAGGACAGACTGGATCCTTCCTTAAATTCCAGGAAGAGATCGTCAGAGCCCTTCTGTTTCCAGACGGTGCTCTACCTCACCTTCCCCAACCAAATGCAGTAAGCCGGCTGCATGAGCGGCATTTTCTTTATGCCATCCCGAGTACCCCTACCCAACGAGCCCCCCAAAAAAGATGTCGTGTCTGCAGCAAGCGCGGATTTAGGCGTGACACCCGGTCTTATTGTCCCTCCTGTCCTGGCAATCCTGGTCTTTGCATGGGTGAATGCTTTGAACGCTACCATACATTAGTTGAGTATTAGCGTAGGGTTCAGCACTGCACAGACTAGGCACACTAACACAGGGTCTCCCAAGATGCCATTGCATTTTGAGAGACCCAAACCTGGAACGAGTTACAAAAGTTAAAAGTTACTAAAAAAAAGTGTAAAAAAAAAAATAAAAAAAAAATAAAAAAAAATAAAAACACAAAAAAAAATATAAAATAAAAAAAACAAAAATAGTTGTTGTTTTATTGTTCTCTCTCTCTCTATTCTCTCTCTATTGTTCTGCTCTTTTTTACTCTATTCTATTCTGCAATGTTTTATTGTTATTATGTTTTACCATGTTTGCTTTTCAGATTTTTTATACTTTACCGTTTACTGTGTTTTGTTGGTAACCATTTTATTGTTTTCAGGTACGCCATTCAGTTGCAGCGCGGATTTATTTATCTTGACAGCAACAGCGTTTGCTCCCACGATATATAAAGCCGTGACTCCAGCGCTGTCGGAGGTGATTTCACCACCACAGTTACATACTTCAGCATATATGCCGAAGCGTGGGGGCAGCAGTGGGTGGAGGAGCAATTTGCTCCTGCCTTTTGCGGGAGGATGCCCCCATGCTTCGGCATATATATATTTTAGGCACAGGTTGCGTTAAATGTTTTATTTTTTACTATGTTTTTTTTTTGTATTTGCTTTGCAGGTATGGTAAGTCTTACTGTTATACTGTAATGTTACTTTGTTCTATTGTTAACCATCATTTGCTTAGCAGGTACGCCATTCAGTTGCAGCGCTGATTTATTTATCTTGACAGCAACAGCGTTTGCTCCCACGATATATAAAGCCGTGACTCCAGCGCTGTCGGAGGTGATTTCACCACCACAGTTACATACTTCAGCATATATGCCGAAGCGTGGGGGCAGCAGTGGGTGGAGGAGCAATTTGCTCCTGCCTTTTGCGGGAGGATGCCCCCATGCTTCGGCATATATATATTTTAGGCACAGGTTGCGTTAAATGTTTTATTTTTTACTATGTTTTTTTTTTGTATTTGCTTTGCAGGTATGGTAAGTCTTACTGTTATACTGTAATGTTACTTTGGTTTATTGTTAACCATCATTTGCTTAGCAGGTACGCCATTCAGTTGCAGCGCGGATTTATTTATCTTGACAGCAACAGTGTTTGCCTCCACGATATATAAAGCCGTGACTCCAGCGCTGTCGGAGGTGATTTCACTACCACAGTTACATACTTCAGCATATATGCCGAAGCGTGGGGGTAGCAGTGGGTGGAGGAGCAATTTGCTCCTGCCTTTTGCGGGAGGATGCCCCCATGCTTCGGCATATATAAATGGTGCATGTATGCCCATCATTAGAAGTGGGTGGATGAAGGGAGGTATTCTAATGGTGGGCATACCCACCGATCAATATCTTTTTTTCGTTCAGCCCACAGGCTGCATGAAAAAAAAGTTTACAATATATGCCTAACAAGGACCAGCAACGTACTGGTATGTTGCTGGACTTTGAGTGGTTATACCAGAATGATGCCTGCAGGTTTAGGTATCATCTTGGTATCATTCTTTTCAGCCAGCGGTCGGCTTTCATGTAAAAGCAATCCTAGCGGCTAATTAGCCTCTAGACTGCTTTTGCAAGCAGTGGGAGGGAATGCCCCCCCCACCGTCTTCCATGTTTTTCTCTGGCTTTCCTGTCCCAACAGGGAACCTGAAAATGCAGCCGGTGATTCAGCCAGCTGACCATAGAGCTGATCAGAGACCAGAATGGCTCCAAACATCTCTATGGCCTAAGAAACCGGAAGCTACGAGCATTTCATGACTTAGATTTCGCCGAATGTAAACAGCGCCATTGGGAAATTGGGAAAGCATTTTATCACACCGATCTTGGTGTGGTCAGATGCTTTGAGGGCAGAGGAGAGATCTAGGGTCTAATAGAGCCCAATTTTTAAAAAAAAGAGTACCTGTCACTCCCTATTGCTATCATAGGGGATATTTACATTCCCTGAGATAACAATAAAATTAATAAAAAAAAAATAAAAATGAAAGGAACAGTTTAAAAATAAGATAAAAAAGCAAAAAAATAATAAAGAAAAAAAAAAAAAAAAAAAAAAAGCACCCCTGTCCCCCCCTGCTCTCGCGCAAAGGCGAACGCAAGCGTCGGTCTGGCGTCAAATGTAAACAGCAATTGCACCATGCATGTGAGGTATCACCGCGAAGGACAGAATGAGGGCAGTAAGTTTAGCAGTAGACCTCCTCTGTAAATCTAAAGTGGTAACCTGTAAAGGCTTTTAAAAATGTATTTATTTTGTCGCCGCTGCGCGTTTGTGCGCAATTTTAAAGAATGTCATGTTTGGTATCCATGTACTCGGCCTAAGATCATCTTTTTTATTTCATCAAACATTTGGGCAATATAGTGTGTTTTAGTGCATTAAAATTTAAAAAAGTGTGTTTTTTCCCCAAAAAATGCGTTTGAAAAATCGCTGCGCAAATACTGTGTGAAAAAAAAATATGAAACACCCACCATTTCAATCTGTAGGGTATTTGCTTTAAAAAAATATATAATGTTTGGGGGTTCAAAGTAATTTTCTTGCAAAAAAAAAATATTTTTTCATGTAATCAAAAAGTGTCAGAAAGGGCTTTGTCTTCAAGTGGTTAGAAGAGTGGGTGATGTGTGACATAAGCTTCTAAATGTTGTGCATAAAATGCCAGGACAGTTCAAACCCCCCCCAAATGACCCCATTTTGGAAAGTAGACACCCCAAGCTATTTGCTGAGAGGCATGTCGAGTCCATGGAATATTTTATATTGTGACACAAGTTGCGGGAAAGAGACAAATCTTTTTTTTTTTTTTGCACAAAGTTGTCACTAAATGATATATTGCTCAAACATGCCATGGGAATATGTGAAATTACACCCCAAAATACATTCTGTTGCTTCTCCTAAGTATGGGGATACCACATATGTGGGACTTTTTGGCAGCCTAGCCGCACACGGGGACCCCGAAAACCAAGCACCGCCTTCAGGCTTTCTAAGGGCGTAAATTTTTGATTTCACTCTTCACTGCCTAGCACAGTTTCGGAGGCCATGGAATGCCCAGATGGCACAACCCCCCCCAAATGACCCCATTTTGGAAAATAGACACCCCAAGCTATTTGCTGAGAGGTATAGTGAGTATTTTGCAGCCTCACTTTTTGTCACAAACTTTCGAAAATTGAAAAAAGAAAAAAAAAATACATTTTTCTTGTCTTTCTTCATTTTCAAAAACAAATGAGAGCTGCAAAATACTCACCATGCCTCTCAGCAAATAGCTTGGGGTGTCTACTTTCCAAAATGGGGTCATTTGGGGGGGTTTTGTGCCATCTTGGCATTTTATGGCCTTCAAAACTGTGATAGGTAGTGAGGGGTGGAATCACAACTTAACGCCCTTAGAAATCCTGAAGCCGCTGCTTGGTTTTCGGGGCCCCGTATGCGGCTAGGCTCCCAAAAAGTCCCACACATGTGGTATCCCCATACTCAGGAGAAGCAGCAGAATATATTTTGGGGTGTAATTCCACATATGCCCATGGCATGTTTGAGCAATATATCATTTAGTGACAACTTTGTGCAAAAAAAAAAAAAAAAAAAATTGTCACTTTCCCGCAACTTGTGTCAAAATATAAAATATTCCATGGACTCAACATGCCTCTCAGCAAATAGCTTGGGGTGTCTACTTTCCAAAATGGGGTCATTTGGGGGGGTTTTGTGCCATCTGGGCTTTTTATGGCCTTCAAAACTGTGATAGGCAGTGAGGAGTGAAATCACAACTTTACGCCCTTAGAAATCCTGAAGGCGGTGCTTGGTTTCCGGGGCCCCGTATGCGGGTAGGCTCCCAAAAAGTCCCACACATGTGGTATCCCCATACTCAGGAGAAGCAGCTAAATGTATTTTGGGGTGCAATTCCACATATGCCCATGGCCTGTGTGAGAAATATATCATTTAGTGACAACTTTGTGCAAAAAAAAAAAAAATTGTCACTTTCCCGCAACTTGTGTCAAAATATAAAATATTCCATGGACTCAACATGCCTCTCAGCAAATAGCTTGGGGTGTCTACTTTCCAAAATGGGGTCATTTGGGGGGGTTTTGTGCCATCTGGGCTTTTTATGGCCTTCAAAACTGTGATAGGCAGTGAGGAGTGAAATCACAACTTTACGCCCTTAGAAATCCTGAAGGCGGTGCTTGGTTTTCGGGGCCCCGTACGCGGCTAGGCTCCCAAAAAGTCCTAAACATGTGGTATCCCCATACTCAGGAGAAGCAGCAGAATGTATTTTGGGGTGTAATTCCACATATGCCCATGGCATGTTTAAGCAGTATATCATTTAGTGACAACTTTGTGCAAAAAAAAAAAAAAAAAAAAGTGTTACTTTCCCGCAACTTGTGTCAAAATATAAAATATTCCATGGACTCAACATGCCTCTCAGCAAATAGTTTGGGGTGTCTACTTTCCAAAATGGGGTCATTTGGGGGGGTTTTGTGCCATCTTGGCATTTTATGGCCTTCAAAACTGTGATAGGTAGTGAGGAGTGAAATCACAACATTACGCCCTTAGAAATCCTGAAGGCGGTGCTTGGTTTTCGGGGCCCCGTACGGGGCTAGGCTCCCAAAAAGTCCCACACATGTGGTATCCCCATACTCAGGAGAAGCAGCTAAATGTATTTTGGGGTGCAATTCCACATATGCCCATGGCCTGTGTGAGAAATATATCATTTAGTGACAACTTTGTGCAAAAAAAAAAAAAATTGTCACTTTCCCGCAACTTGTGTCAAAAAAGAAAGTATTCCATGGACTCAACATGCCTCTCAGCAAATAGCTTGGGGTGTCTACTTTCCAAAATGGGGTCATTTGGGGGGGGTTTTGTGCCATCTGGGCATTTTATGGGCTTCAAAACTGTGATAGGTAGTGAGGAGTGAAATCAAAAATTTATGCCCTTAGAAATCCTGAAGGCGGTGATTGGTTTTCGGGGCCCCGTACGCGGCTAGGCTCCCAAAAAGTCCCACACATGTGGTATCCCCATACTCAGGAGAAGCAGCTGAATGTATTTTGGGGTGCAATTCCACATAGGCCCATGGCCTGTGTGAGCAATATATCATTTAGTGACAACTTTTTGTAAATATTTTTTTTTTTTTTGTCATTATTCAGTCACTTGGGACAAAAAAAATAAATATTCAATGGGTTCAACATGCCTCTCAGCAATTTCCTTGGGGTGTCTACTTTCCAAAATGGGGTCATTTGGGGGGGTTTTGTACTGCCCTGCCATTTTAGCACCTCAAGAAATGACATAGGCAGTCATAAACTAAAAGCTATGTAAATTCCAGAAAATGTACCCTAGTTTGTAGACGCTATAACTTTTGCGCAAACCAATAAATATACGCTTATTGACATTTTTTTTACCAAAGACATGTGGCCGAATAAATTTTGGCCTAAATGTATGACTAAAATTGAGTTTTTTTGGATTTTTTTTATAACAAAAAGTAGAAAATATCATTTTTTTTCAAAATTTTCGGTCTTTTTCCATTTATAGCGCAAAAAATAAAAACTGCAGAGGTGATCAAATGCCATCAAAAGAAAGCTCTATTTGTGGGAAGAAAAGGACGCAAATTTCGTTTGGGTACAGCATTGCATGACCGCGCAATTAAAAGTTAAAGCGACGCAGTGCCAAATTGGAAAAAGACCTCTGGTCCTTAGGCAGCATAATGGTCCGGGGCTCAAGTGGTTAATAAGTTCCTGGAAAATTGCCAGGGCGTTACAAAGGCCAAAAGGAATTACAAGGTACTCATAATGGCCTGTTCTGGTATTAAAGGCAGTTTTCCACTCGTCACCCTCCTTAATCCTCACAAGATTGTATGCCTCTCTCAAATCAAGCTTCGTGAAAACCGTTGCTCCCTTGAGGCGGTCAAATAACTCTGTATTCAACGTAATCGGATAGGCATTCTTAATCGTGAAATGATTAAGACCCCTATAATCAATACAAGGTCTCAGTTCACCACTCTTTTTCTTCACAAAGAAGAAACCAGCACCAGCAGGAGACGAGGATTTGCAGATGAGACCTTGAGAAACATACTCCTCCATGGCCTTATTCTCCAAGACTGACAAAGGGTAAACCCGGCCATGAGGGGGTATGGCACCAGGTTGAAGGTCAGTTGCACAATCATACGACCGTGGTGGAGACAAACAACCAGCATGACCTTTGCCAAAGACATTGCTAAAATCGCGGTACTCCTCTGGCAGGGGGAGAGTGAAGAGGTGCACAGGACCTTGGCTACCTTCTGGAAGCATGTCTTACTGGATTGTGGTGACCAGGAGAGAACCTCAGCACGGAGCCAATCAAAAGAGGGGTTGTGCCTCTGTAACCAAGGATAACCAATAACCAGCGGAAACTTAGGTGAGGAAATAACTTGGAATTGGATTATCTCATGGTGAAGAGCCCCTACGACCATGGACAATGGAACAGTCTCATGAGTCACATGGGCAGGCTGTAGAGGTCTCCCGTCAAAAGCCTCAATGGCAAGTGGAGTGTCACGCAGTTGCAGCGCAATCAAGTGCTTTGATACAAAGGCACTAAGGCAGCATCAATGAACAGGCCTGCAGCCCCAGAGTCGATTAGAGCCTGTATCTCGATAGACGACCCAGCCCAAGAAAGGGTAATCAAAACCAGGGGCTTATCCTTCTGGATAACTGGGGACGAAACAACGCCACCTAAGGTCTGTCCGTGACAGGACCTCAAGGTTCGGGCATTCCCTGGACGGGTAGGACAAGACTTCAAAAAGTGACCTGCCTGGCCACAATAAAGGCACAACCTCTAACTCCTCCTAAGGGTTTTCTCATCCGCAGAGAGATGCATTAAGCCCAAGTGCATGGGTTCATCTTCACGGACCAACTCGGTACCAGAAGGCATGGGAGGTGAGGGAGGCAAGGGTGGAACTGCAAAGTTCGGAGACAAATGTACAGGAGGCTTCCGCATGCGCTCCTAAAAGGGAGTCTTTCTCTGAGTCTGGAGTCAATGAGGATGGCAAACGTGATCAACTTCTCCAACTCAGTGGGTATATCTCGGGCTGCTATCTCATCCTTGATGATATCTGAGAGACCATGGGAAAAAGCAGCCACGAGGACCTCATTGTTCCTAGCAACCTCTGCTGCCAGAGTATGGAATTCAATGGCGTAATCGGCAACAGTTCTTGTACTCTGTTTGATGGACACGAGGCACTTGGTAGCAGAAACGGAGCATGCGGGAACGACAAATACCCTTTTAAAAGAAGCCACAAACTCAGGGTAACTCAAGACAACAGGTTTTAGCATCACCCATAGAGGGTTTGACCAAGGCTCTCTCAGAAAGCAAAGAAATCACAAAACCTACTTTGCTTCTGTCCGTGGGAAACGCCTGGGGCAGCATCTCAAAGTATATCTCAACCTGTTTGAGAAACCCTCTGCATTGGACTGGATCACCCCCAAATCGCTGGGGAAGCAGAGCGGAACCAGACATACCTCTTATAGAGGTAATACTAGAGGCGGGTGCCTGCACAGAGACTGGAGCAGCAGCAGAGACAGCCTGCAACACAGGTTGTACCAGAGCAGCTACAGTGGGAGATTCCAGATCAGTCGTGCAACTCAGGAGCGTTTGTAACGCCACGGCAAACTGATCCATGCGGTGATCCTGCTCATCCAATCTGGAAAAAATATTACCAACAAGTGGATTGACTGCATCTTCTGAATTCATGGCCTTCGCCTACTGTCAGAAACCATGAATCGGACTGAGACAAAAGTACGGTTAAATCACACTTGTTTAATATTAATAAAAAAAGGTAAACAGAGTAAACGTAGTCAAAACATAGCCACAGTTCAGGAACTGGAACGGATAGTCAGACAAGCCAAAACGTCAGGGAGCCAGAGATGAGCGTAGTAGAACAGCAAGCAGGATCTGGAGCCAGAAGGAATGTCAGCCAAGCAAGTCTTTTACAGGGACACTAGAGATGTGACCAAGGTGAAGGCAGAGATCATCTGGACTGGATGGCTTAAGTAGGCAGGACTGACAAGCAGTCAGTCCTACCCACTCAACAGGTGAGTCACTGTGGAGAGATAGGAGCTGGCAATTAGCCAACAGCTGAGCGGCCAGCTTTGAGAAGGAAGGGCTGAGCCCAGCCCTGACACGCCTTCCGTAGCCTCACCATCATGCACAGAGGAGCCCCCAGAATTATTCTACCACAGTGTCGGTTATATTCTGCTGGAGGATGCACAGCAATTTGAAGGCTCCTATGTTGGTTCCCAGGTTGAGGAAGGGAGTAACGTGAGCCTAGAGAGAGGGGGTGCCACAGAAGGACAAGAAACTGGCAGTCATGTTTCACAGCAGGGCCCATTCCTGCGCCCAACAAGAGTATCTGTGAGGGGTTACAGTGTTGTGACACCACCACCACCCAAGGCCCAAATTTTCTGCCTCTGTTTAACAGGGGCATGTATATACAATTCTTGATATAATATTTTTACAGCAGGGCCCGTTCCTGTGCCCAACAAGAGTAACTGTGAGGGCTTACAGTGTTCTGGTACCACCAACGCCTAAGGCCCAATTTTCTGCAGAGTATATAGGGCAGGTCGTATAGTATATATACTGCTGTTCAGAGAACAGTATATAGTGCCTGGGGGCCTTGGGGACCCCCACGCCATTTTTTTAAAAATTTGGTGCAGGGTTCCCCTGAAATATTCATACCAGACCTGAAGGGCCTGGTATGGATTTTGGGGGGCATCCACGCCATTTTTCTTTTGGTATTTTTATCTATATTGCCGGGATCCAACAATATATTACAGCTGCGAGCAGTTTTAAATGACATTTTTTCCTTTAGAAATGTAATTTTGCTGTGGCACTGTTATAAACATGGGAAAGATGCGCTACTTTACAAGCATACTAAGGACACCCCCAGGCACCATATTTAAAGGAATATTTCATTTTTATTGTTTCACTCTTAAAATCACTGCTCCTGAAAAAACTGCCGTCTTTAAAACGTTTTTTTGCATTGATACATTTCCCCTGGGGCAGGACCCGGGTCCCCAAACACTTTTTATGGCAATAACTTGCATATAAGCCTTTAAAATTAGCACTTTTGATTTTTCACGTTCGTGTCCCATAGACTTTAATGGTGTTCGCGTGTTCGAACAAATTTATTGCCTGTTCGCATGTTCTGCTGCTACCCGAACCGGGGGGCGTTCGGCTCATTACTATTCATGAAGATCTGCTGTACTAATTTGCTAGCCCTAGTCACAGTTACAGTGATTATGCAAGAGATTCCACTATATGTAATCAAGGGGTGCATTTTGAAATAGTGGATGGCATTATTATTATACAGGATTTATACAGCACCAACAGTTTGCACGGCACTTTACGTTAGGGCAAACAGTACAGTTACAATACAATTCGATACAGGAGGAAACAGAGGGCCCTGTTTGTTAGCACTTACAATCTAAAAGCATTATACTCTATATACAAGTATACTGCATACCGGCGCCTCCCAGTACTAGTCTCATAGTTAGCAAGCATGGGTGTTGCTAGCGCCAGGCACTCAGAGCATGTGTCCCACATCTCTTGCCTAGTGCCCCAGTTGCCCAGACCGCTGCTACCTGCCATTTTTATTTTGTAGCTACTAGCTACCTACATTAGAGAAGCTGTGTCGGATGTGCTGAGCAGCTCTCACAGCACTGTACAGGCAGGAGGCATCAGCATGAACACAGGAGGAAAAAACCCACTCACAGCTGGTAAGGAGCAGGTCCAGCTGCTAGAATGTACTTTTTTAATTGTACTTTTGTAATATTGAGAGACTTGTTCTATTGTAATATTGTTTAATAAAGAAGTCTGTTAGGTGTTCATAAATTTTGGTGTCCTCAATTTCTGTATGGCCTAACCCCCCCCCCCCCCGGTACATATTGTCAGGGGTTAACTCCAAATGTAGCACTTTAAGGACACCACCACTCACTTTTATCCGTTTCAGGGCTGGTTTTGCCCACTTTTATTTAAAAGAAAGTTCAAAACAAACACAGAAGATTCCCTCACAGGGGTATTCAGTATTTCAGTCCTGCGACCAAAGTAAACAGTTTTCAGCCCTCCTGGCTTGTAAACGCAGCTCTCCAGCTCAGGCCTTACACTTTAGGGCCTTGGTCTGTCTCCCACAGACTGGACGCTCAGCACCTCCATGTGTACAGCAAGTAGCCTCGTGCTACACTGGCTCCCACCTCTCCCTCCTAGGTGAAGCCCTACTGACTCCCATGCCCAGACCTCCTGTCTGCAGGGTGGAGTCGTCTCCAACTGGGAGCCTAGAGCCTTGGTCTGGTGATTACTTAAAGCCCAGAACACATCTGACATTAGTGAACTGGCTGTTTATTAGACCTGGATCCTGGCAAGGTACCGCCCTGCTACAATATATACTATATTCATTCTAAGACAATTTTATGCTGCAAGTCAAGTCAGATTAAAGCCAGAACTTCTGACAGGTACACCTTTTCTGGGTCAGTGGCAGAAAACATTTGAAGTTAGTGGGCTGGCATGTCAGCAAGTCAACTAACATTTTCAGAATGAGACCAAATACTGTTGTAAAATGAGCAGCTAAGCAACTCTTTACCTCTGCTGACATAATTTTACATTATGACTGTAGAAAAATGAAGAAATTGTGCGAACATAAGACCAGCTTAACCTGCTTCTCTGCACATACTTTGTCTTTACCTTTTGTCTTCTAGCTAGTTATGACAATAAGCTATTTATGGATATACAGAGAAAACAAGAGCAAATAGCTGGCAAAAAAGCCTCATCTAAAGGGTTACCTATGTTCGTGTATGTGTAATGAGCAAGAAAACACCAGCTGTTTAATCTATAATATGTATGTTCATTTTAATTAATAATATTAAAATAATGAAAATGCAGTATTGTTGCGCTACTCTCAAAAAAATGAAATTATAAGATGATGCCTATAGCAGCCAGCATCAACAATGTAGTGACAATGTGAGACAATAAGGAATAAAAAATGCAGCGCTATAAAAAAAAAATCAAAATTGGGTGATACACGTGCGACTATCAAGCGTGCAACGTGATAGTGTAATAACCATATGTAAAAAAAGAATGATTTTCATAAAATATTTGTTTTGTCCATAACCATATAAATGTCCAACTGAGTGAACATTGTGATCATGTAAGTGTCCAACAGTGTGAACCGTATGTGTTTTTATGTTGACAAGGAGTTTCTCTTGGGTGCCATATAAGTCACAAAGGTGATGTTCCAGTACTCGGTATCCACAGAAGAGAATAGAAGGAGCAAATACGCTTACCGGATCAGGTGGACACGTTTGCCATACGGCTAGGTGTCATACGGACTTGTGGATCAACCGATCCAAATGGATGCTCGATAAAAAAGCATGTACGGCAGGTTCCCCTGGTTCTTTTGTGGCAGTCGTAGGTGACCTGGAGGAGACGGATGTTCCAAGTCTAGGCGTGGACACCTCCCCGGCAGATGTGTGGTGGAAAATTACACCCTTCACTCAGCCAGCGTAGGGACATGCAAAAGGAGGAAAGGACCCCACATGGTGCTTGAATCCACATAAACAGGTTTGTTTCAAACCAAACAAAGTAAAAATCCAAAAGGCAGCAGTCAGAGTTAAAAGTGAGCACAATGAAAATAGCGTGGTACCAGAAACAAATAGTTAATTGCAACCCGACACGTTTCGGACTAGAGGTCCTTCTACTGGGGCATATTCAAGTTTGTTCTCGCTGTCACTTATGGTTCGGGAGCAGTGCCATGTCAAGCTGACAAGACTTCCAATAGATGCCAGTGTTAAATGTTAAAAACTGGGAGCAGTGCTATATCAAGCTGACCAAGACTTCCCATGTTAAAGACCAGGAGACCAGGAGCAGTGCCATGTCAAGCAAATTTTTTTTAAAAATGGCGTGGGGTCCCCTCAAAGTCCATACCCTTTGGGTCTGGTATAGATTTTAAGGGGAACTCCACGCCAAAATTGAAAAAAAAATGTTGTGGGGTCCTCCCAAAATTCACACCATACCCTTATCCGAGCATGCAGCTTGGCAGGCCAGAAAAGGGAGGGACGAGCGAATGCCCCCCCTCCTGAACCATACCAGGCCGCTTGCCCTCAACATGGGGAGGGTGCTTTGGGGTGCCCCCCAAAGCACCTTGTCCCCATGATGATGGGGACAAGGGCCTCTTCCCGACAACCCTGGGCTGTGGTTGTCAGGGTCTGTGGGCAGGGGGCTTATCGAAACCTGGAAGCCCCTTTTAACAAGGGACGCCCCCAGATACTGCCCCCCCACCACAACCCATTCACCAAAAAAGAAAGAAAAAAAAAGTATCTCGATGTATCCATCATCAATCACGACGCCCGCTGGATCCAAAAAATAGCATAAAAAAAACTGCTGTCACCTCCTGGGAGGTCTCCGGCCATCTGCCTCCTCTCTGCATTGACAGATCTTATACAGGCAAGGGGCAGGGCCACATATAATGTTATGTGACTTCATAAGTGGGCGGTGACATTGGGTGATGTTACCAGTTGGCCACGCCCCTTGCCTATACAAGAACTGTCAAAGCAGAGAGGAGGCAGACATCTGGTGGCCTCCTCTATTTTTCGGATCCAGCAGGTGTCGTGATTGACAATAGATTACATCGATGGACACTATTTTTTTTTCCTTTTTAATAAAGGAATAAAACTGTTTCCTCCGGTTCTTACATTTTGACACTTATGGATTTTTGGGGGGACGCCATTTTTTTCATTTTTTTAAATCTGTTTTGCCAGAAGTTGGCAATGCATTACAGCTGCAAGCAAGTTTAAATTACATTTTTTCCTTTAGAAATGTCATTATTGCTGCAGCATGTTCTATACAGATGCACCACTTTACAGGCAGACTAAGGGGACCCCCCCAGGCACAATATTTAAAGGAATTTCACATTTTTATTGTTTCACTTTAAGCATTTTTAAAATCACTGCTCCTTTAAAAAACAGTAGTTTTAAAAACTTTTCTTTGCATTGATACATGTCCCCAGGGCAGTACCCATACACTTTTTATGGCAATAACTTGCATATAAGCCTTTAAAATAAGGACTTTTGATTTTTCATCTTCGTGTCCCATAGACTTTAATAGTATTTGCAAGTTTGCTAGAACTTTTTCCCCGTTTGAGATATTCTGGTGCAAACCGAACAGGGGAGTGTTCGGCCCATTCCTAATGACATGTATGTGTCACCCAAAATCTTGATAGTTGGCTTGGCTTCCTGCCATTTGGGTGTTGAGCAGTAGACAGGAGATAAATAGCTGGACGCACCCTTCAACGCCTGATTGATAAAGTGATTGATAAAGTGTAGTAGTGAGAGTCCGGGGGACATGTGATAAAGTCTGAGCTAGGAACACTTAATAGCCAGAAGGTTTACTGGGCTAGGGGGTGGTAAGAGCAGTGGCTGTTCTTTGCTTTTACCACACCACTTCACCTAACATGCCAAATGTTAATGTTGGGTTTTGCCAAATGTGCCCCCTTTTTAAGTCAATGGGTTTGTGGTGCAACTGCACATGCTGCGGTGTAGTGCTGTAGCCTTTCAAGGGTTAAAACAGGTGACATATCACCTCTGAGTAGCCTATCCAATACTTCTCAAAAGAAATCCACTGTGGAACGCTTTTCAAGGCAACAACAGCCCCGAATGTAAACAAAGGTTTTTTTGTGACTTCTATGTTCAAATTACCCCTGCAACACTGGATTTTAATGCTTATTTTTGTTCTGTAGAGAAATTTAGGGTGTGTGTTCTTGTTCTACTGTCACGATAGGAAATCAGCTCATTTGTTCTGTACATGCTGTTATCAGGGGTGTCTTTTGTGCAATTTAAATGTCTTGCAAGAGTATTCTTAAAAGAGTATTTAAGAATACTCTTGCAATCTTACATATCTAATGTACTTGTTTCTTCAGAGACACACTGAGAATCTCTCTGTTGCTTAGATTGTTTCCTAATTTCATTCCGATAATCCCCTATGTCTCTGTATATGCTCACAAGACAAAAAAAGTTGCACAAGAACATGAATAATTCAGTTTGCAAAGAGACGGTGTTATTTTTAGCATCTCAGGTAATTGTTGTGTTAGAGTCTAGCCCATCTGTGATACTTATGAACAATTTGCACCTGCCATTGACATGATACAATGAGTATTTATTTTTAAATAAAGGTTTCTAATTCTTTTTTAATAAAAGTTTCTAATTCTTTATCTATGCCCTCCCTATCTTTCAATTTACTTCTTATTTCTCTTCCCTGTCTCTAAGATTCAGCATACTTTTGTCAGGTGAGACAGCATCGATCACGCAGTTTGAACATTTACATTTTTGATTCCTTTTGTTTGTACTTACCAACCCCTGTGTTTCTGCAAGCTATGCCTTTTTCAGACCTGTAAAATGTCTCTATATGTATTATAAAAAAAAGTTAACTTTTGTAAAGGCCAGTAGAGCAATTTATAATGCCGCACCCCAGTCTCAAGTCCCATTGACTTAAAATGAGAAATTTAATTAGAGTACTCATTCATGTAAAGAATATAACTAGAGATAGAAGCAAAATATGTTATGTCAGAATAATAGGTCTTCTAGATAAAATAAAGACTGAGTAATTATTTAAACTTGTCTCAAAATGGATTCCACAGCAGTTTAATTTGCCGGCTGAAGGAGAATCAATGCAAATAGGGAGATCTCTCTGAATTCAATCAGATAATCACTCTAACTCCTCTAGACCAAAACCAGCAACGGTGAAATTTCTCCTTTATGCTGACAAAACCATAATTTTCTGAGCAAGCTGAATTAAAAGTTTGTATTAATAAATTCCATTTGCATATTTCAGAAAGGACTAATATAAAGAGGAAATAAGATATATAGAAAAGATAGTGTGAAGAAAGAACTTTCCTTAAATAGTGCAGAATAAGGTAAAAGGATTTTGACGATGTCCAAAAAGTTCTTACATGAACAGAATTGGCCACTCAACACATTTTCTAAAAAGCTGGAATAATGTTCAAAGAGACAAGCAACAAGACTGCCATTTTCTGTTTTATATAATGAAAGCCTCCTTAGCTACACTTGAATATTTACTTTATTTTTACACTAGTAACTTGTTCATATGTTATAGATTCTCAAAGCTAAACTCCAGGCAGATAAAAAAGATGCAATGAACAGTGTAGCTAAAGTCTACTAATGGAGGTGGGCTTTTTTTCCGTACGAATTCTTGCACAGTATGGAACACTTATCTAGAAGTCTGCCCTCCTCCAGCAATGGCAATCACCAGTGATCGTACCATCTGCTGCCACCACCATCTTCCCCACCTCTTCCTCAGGGTTTTGCATCACTTCTTTTTGGCCATCGGGTGGCCACTGATGTTGTAACCCCTGCACATGTACACAGCAGCTACATTGTCTGCAACCCCAAGCTTAATTCTCTGCATCTTACATGGAGAAAGGCCATACATGGATCGAAATTCGTCCTGTTCTGAACTTGCCGAATTTTGATCCATATATGGCCATCTTTAGAGATTCCAGAAATGGGCTGGGACTGTACACAAAATGCCATTTGCTCATTACAAAAAAATTGCTAGGTGCCAAAGGATTTTTTTTTTTTTTGCAAAAGAGAATTTGCTTGTCTGTTGCAATTTTTTATTGACATAATTTAGTTTGATTTCACGTAGCTCTGTATGTTTTACATTTTTTTTTTTTTAATGCAAGATGTGAATTTGACTTGGTATCAGCCTCTTGCAGTCCCTGTACAGCAGAGCTCAGACTTGAAAAAAGAGAAACAGCACCAGGAGCCAATTACTTGTGAAGCAGTTCAAAGGAGTATGCTGATAAGAGTAGAGAGAAAGGGGACAGTAAGATGAGCTCATCAGTTTGCTGCTTCTCCTTCCACTTTCCCATCACAGCCTGGGGGTAGGGAGAAAACCTGTAATTGTAAAGCTGTCCATACACTAGTTTGAAAGTTTTCATTTTAAGAAATTCTATTTGATTTTCTAATCGTTATTGGGTTTTTGACTGCAGTGACGAGAAAATTTTAAAAATGTAAACATTTTTGATGAAATTTCTAACATTGTCTGTAGTTATCGTTCAAAAAAGGCAATTTACTTCAAAATTGAATGTTGAACGCACACAAAATTTTGAAATACTTTCATTGAGTTAATACATATACTGAGAATTTTTGTATGAATCGTTTGAAAATCTGCTAGTGTATGCAAGACTGGATTAATAAGGGGGCAAAAGGGGAAATTGCCCCGGGCCCCCTGACAGCAGGGGCCCCCCTCTATACAAAAATTATATAAAACAATATAAAAAATTATATATAAAACAATAAAAATAAATAATAATAAAATAATATAAAATGTATAATAAAAAAAACTTACTTTCTTTTATTAAATGTATCTTGGGAAGTAAAATTTTGCTGCTCATCAACTGTAAAAATCTGGACTGGTATAGTGTATCATTTTTCAAAAACAAATTTTGACGGCTCAAGCAAACCACACATGGTTAAACAGCTCCCTTATATGTATTTAATCGGTGCATTTTGCTGTTTTCCTGCAGTTCAGATTTAAGGGATTAGATTGGATGTTTTCCTAGGCACATACCAGGACATAACTGACGTTGTCAGGGAGGATAGCAAAAGACCTTATAGGATTAAGGTCTTTTACCCTTATCCTACGCATAAAGATTTAAAAAATTTAAACTGTCAAGTGTAATGCTTTGTTGCAGCTTTAAAACGATTGGCAACACAATACAGCTTTGTTTTGCTAGTCTTTTATAACATCAATTTTTGGATACAAATCTGATGTTACCGAATTTCAGTGCAGAGTTCTGCTTTGCTCACAGTTTGTGCTCCAGCAATAAAATGTTTCACAAACATTTAGTATACCACCACCATGAGCAGCTGTGTACCATCCCACCAGTGTTCACAATTTGCAACCATCGATTGCATAAATGACACACTGTATTACAGAACCTTTACTACGAGGACTGCTGCACTGTACCACAGTATTCAGACTGCCCAACCACATGTTAAGTAGGTAAAGGAAGAACATTAATTACTCTGGCTTCTGCTAGTTCAATGACCTGTTTGTAATTTTACAGACATATAAAATGTGTTTTATTTTTGCCTTAAATAATAAATTCTCTCATTTTCTTACATTTGCGTTGCATATTTTTCCTGACATTCAAGTATGAATCTTACTTTAAGGAAAATTAAATATTGAAAGGTTATTTTAATGGACCTGTAGAGAGCACACATATAGAACACTGTTTTGTGGGGCTTAAGGTGCCCTTATGCAGCGTACACACGAGCGGGCTTTTCCACCGGACTGGTCCGACGGACCAAATCTGGTGAACAATCCGACCGTGTGAGAGCTTTATCGGACTTCCGACAGACCTTTTCAGTAGATTTGAAACATGCTTCAAATCTTTCTGCCGGAACTCCGCCGGACCCAGTTCCTATCGGGAAGCCCGTTCGTCTGTATGCTGGTCCAATGGACCAAATACGACGCAAGGGCAGCTACAGCACCTGCCCGCGAGAATCGCGCTGGTTCTCGGCGACAGGGTATAATCTCGCGCTTGCTGCAATATCGCAATGTTGTCTGGTATGGATTTTAAGGGGAACCCCCTACGCCGAAAAAACGGCGTAGGGGTCCCCCCAAAATCCATACCAGACTCTTATCGGAGCACGCAGCTCGGTCGGTCAGGAAAGGGGGTGGGGATGAGCGAGTGCCCTCCCACCTGAACCATACCAGGCCGCATGCCCTCAACATGGGGGGTGGGTGCTTTGGGGAAGGGGGTGCCCTGCGGCCCCCCACCCCAAAGCACCTTGTCCCCATGTTGATGAGGACAAGGGCCTCTTCCCGACAACCCTGGCTGTTGGTTGTCGGGGTCTGCAGGCGGGGAGGCTTTTCGGAATCCAGGAGCCCCCTTTAATAAGGGGGCCCCCAGATCCTGGCCCTTCGCTCTATGTGAATGAGTATGGGGTACATCGTACCCCTACCCATTCACCTGGGGAAAAAAAAGTGTCAATAAAAAACATACTACACAGGTTTTTAAAGTAGTTTATTAGGCAGCTCTGGGGGTCTTCTTCTGACTTCGGGGGGGTCTCTTCCAACTTCTCTTCTGCTCTCTCTGGCCTCTTCTCCCGGTGTCCGGTTCTTCTCCCGCTCTCTGGCCTCTTCTCCCGGTGTCCGGTTCTTCTCCCGCTCTCTGGTTCTTCTGCCGGGCTCCTCCGCTATCTTCTGCTCTTTTGACGCTCTTTTGCTAGTGGTGGCCCGGTCTTCTTCATTGTCTTCTTCCCTCTTCTCTTCTTCCGATGTTGACATGATGCTCTCTCCCGCTGTAATGCTGTGTGAGCAGTGCGCAATGACTTATATAGGTATGGGGCATGGTCACCGGGTGGTGTCACCCGGCGGCCCCGCCCCTTATGACATCACAGTCCCGGGGCATGCTGGGACTGTACCGTCATAAGGGGTGGGGTCACCACCCGGTGACCCCGCCCCATGCCTATATAAGTCATTGCACACCTCGCAGGTGAGAGCGTTGTTTCAGCATCGGAAGAAGAGAAGAGGGAAGAAGACGAAGAAGAAGACCGGGCCTAGCAAAAGAGCGGCAAAAGAGCGAAAGATAGCGGAGGAGCCCAGCAGAAGAACCGGAGAGCGGAAGAAGAACCGGACATGGGAGAAGAGGCCGAAGAGCGGGAGAAGAGGCTGGAGAGAGCGGAGAAGTCGGAAGAGACCCCCCGAAGTCGGAAGAAGACCCCCGGAGCTGCCTAATAAACTACTTTAAAAACCTGTGTAGTGTTTTTATTGACACTTTTTTCCCCAGGTGAATGGGTAGGGGTATGATGTACCCCATACTCATTCACATAGGGCGGGGGGCCTGGATCTGGGGGCCCCCTTATTAAAGGGGGCTCCCAGATTCCGATAAGCCCCCCACCCGCAGACCCCGACAACCAACGACCAAGGTTGTCGGGAAGAGGCCCTTGTCCTCATCAACATGGGGACAATGTGCTTTGGGGTGGGGGGCCGCAGGGCGCCCCTCTTCCCCAAAGCACCCACCCCCCATGTTGATGGCATGCGGCCTGGTATGGATTTTGGGGGGACCCCCCACACCGTTCTTTTCGGCGTGGGGGGTTCCCCTTAAAATCCATACCAGACCTGAGGGCCTGGTATGCTCTGTATACCTGCAGGTGTCAATCTCGCTGATAAAAGCGACGAGATTGACTTCCTTTTCTAGTCCCGTCGTACCTCATCCATTTCAAAATGAACAGACTTTAGTCCATGTGTGGGCAAGTCCATTCATTAGGAAGTCCGCCGTAACTCCGTCGAAAGTCCGTCGGGAAGACCGGCCGACCTAGTCTGCCGGAAAGTCCGGTCGTGTGTAGGCAAGTCCGTTCATTCGGAAAGTCCGTCGGAAGTCCGCTGGAAGTCTGTTGGGAAGACCATTGGACCTAGTCTGCCAGAAAGTCCAGCTGTGTGTACGCGGCATTAGGCTTCATGTACACTTGTCCGTTAGTTACCGTGGTTGCAGGAAAACGCATTGAAATTTTGCCGCTGTTTTGCGGTTTCCTGCGGTCGCTGGTCAAAACGTTCCTATCCTGAACGTGACTATTCTGCATTTAGGAGGGAGTAGTTGAGGTAGGTTAAACCTCACCTAACTGCAGCAGCTCCTAAACTCTGCTAAAAGCCTATGTGTACATTGGTACATAGGCTTTTATGGAGATGAGTTTAGGAGCTTTGTCAAAACAAAACGCCAAAAGTATGCTAGTGTACATGAAGCCTAACGGGGCCACTAAGAAATTGCACTTGCTAATGTCTAAATACTAGGCAGGAGTTTGCCATGTGAAAGCAGCATTAAGGCACTACTCCAACTTAGAAGCAGGCAGAAACGTACACAGTTAACTCTTCTATAACTAGTTACCAAATCTATTTACTGTTAGCACTAAGTACTTTGAACATAGCTAATTGTTAGAGAACACCATGCCTAGGTGTATAGCATTTAGGGACTGGTACCGCAGAGCCTATACCAGTCTCCACCATCACAGCAATTCCTGTTAACTCACTCCCAGTGACATCTTGTTAGTGGATGCAGGGAAACACACTTCACTATGACTACATGGTTGTTCTCTCCTCTGTGACTCCTGGCTTAGTCCCTAGGCAAGTACAGTCCCAGGAGTGGGGAGCCGATTGCTAGTGAAGAGGCCAAGCATAACACCCTCTCACTACCAGAGTAGCCATCACCCATGCCTGTCACCCATTCCCTGGCAGGTTGGCTGCTGTACTGTATCTCTCTAACTCAGTCCCCAGGTTGTAAGCCCTGTTCTTTTGCTACACTGTGCATGCAACCCTTTAAGAGACTTCAGACCAGGCAGAGTAGGTAAACAGAGAAAGTACCTTAACTGAGGTAGTTTGAAAGTAAAGATAACAGTATAATTCATATATATATACTAATCCACTAACATTGTGAGTCCATGAGGGTCTCCAGGTTCCAGACCCCACTGAGGAACCCAAACTGGGCTCCCATCACCCCCTGCCCCCCCCCCCCCCCCAAGAGGGTGATCACTTTGACAGAGTAATAGCTACATTTTGGCAGTGTTTCCCCCAGGAAAGACCCTAGGGCACTGAGTGAGACCTTTTTTAATAGTATGACCTGCAGAGGGCGGAAACCTTACAGAAAACTGCAGAAATATTAATAATAATAATAGATGAGCATCTTAATGAGACACAATGTATAGGGATAGGGACAATTGTAGGCATGCACCCACACTCACTCAGGTTGAACTGGATGGACTGGTGTCAACCTCACTAACTATGTAACTATGTTAGGAGGGTGCTTTATATATACTGTATGCATTTTAATTTGTTTACTATATTCAATTCCATATTCCACTTCACCTGACAAGACTGAAAGGCTAAGCCTATACTTTGACAAATTTCACACTTTAATTTTTTATTAATATCACTAAATTCTATGTCATTATGTAGATGTGTAACATTAAAGGCCTATTCAGATCTATTCATATGCCTTAAGGTGTGTTTTTTGTAGTGTTATTTAGGTGCGTCAGGCCTATTCAGATCTATTCATATGCCTTAAGGTTTGTTTTTTGCAGTGTTAATTAGGTGCGTCAGTTTGCATTACCTTACCTTGATATGCATTGTTGATGCATATTTCCTATAGATTTTCCATTAAGGATTTGGAATTGAGTAAAAAGCCATTGACCAAGGCTTGTTAATACCTGTTGATGACACATCAAAACACATGTAAGATGTGTCTTGATGCCTTGCCATTGACTTAAATAGGCAATGCAGAAAAAAAAACGTAATTTTGATAAACACGTTACAGTGCAGCACAGGGATGGGTTTAATATTTTTATTATAGGGAAGCTAAACACATGCAATTGAGCTGGTTGAAACCTGTGCATTAAAACACAAAGGCGTAAATGGGCTCTCAATAATTCTCTATTTAGCTGTTTTTTTGTATTAGGTATTTCAGTAAAATATAGAATATAGTTTTGACTTTCAACAGAATAAAGAAACCATAGATATTAAAACTTAGATTAAAGGTCTTTTAAGAATCCTGGACATATATATTTTAGATGTGTGCTGAAAATGGTGCTGATTCCTTACAGTGGCTTGTAATTTATTTATCTCTCAATAAATTATGTAGATTTTGGTATGCTTTACGTTAAATTTATCTTTGAAGAAGTGAGCCCAGTATCCCTAATATAAAAGAAAAGATAAAAAGAAATATGTTGATTATGGCTGTCATATCATAAAACATTCTTGCACCCTGCCTTATGCAGTACTTCATATTACAATGTTATAACATCTATAGATGCAGTACAGCAATTTCAAGTGATGTGCAGTGGCATTTTAGCAAGGAAAATATTTGAGAATAAAAGGTCTCAAAAGGTCAGTTTTCTTCACATCGCTTGTCAAATGCATAGATGGGTATGCTGATATTTTCATAAAAAATGGTAAGCTATAAGGATTGCAAAACCTGAAAATCATGTCTGCTCATCAAGTTAAAAAATATTGTTTTTCATTGAAAAAAAGACATGTTTCCCAAATGCCAGTATTTATTATCAGGACAGTTGAATATATCCTTTCCTTACTTTAAATATATTAATAAGTATTATATTTAATATATTACTTTAGGAATATATATTTTAGAAGGATTCTGATTATCACTGTCACAATGGAATTCTTTTTGTTTTAATAATACATAAATGGTTACATTTTAATAGCCCATGAGTGTTTGCAATGTTGAAATAGTAGCATGTTTCAAATATTTCCTCAAATATCACTAAAGATATGAGAACATTAAAAGAAAATCCATAAAAAATGAAAAAACAAAAAAATATTTTATTATAGTTACAACTGTGACAGTGATTGGGTGCCCATGCGATCAGAACAATTGGCTTGAGTCCTCATTTATATGGGTGGCAGTCACTTAGCAAATTATTCTGCAGTGGATGGCTTTTCAGAGGGTAGAGCAGTGGGCAGTAGAGCTTCAAGGCATTCAAAAAGTGGTATTGCCAATCCCTGAAGGCCTGTTTTTTTCTTCAACTGAAGAGGGATATTACATTTATATACCATTTCGCAAATCGTTGACTTCAATGGGAATGTTTTACTGATGGTTAAACTTGTCACACCCTTGAAGCAAAACATACTGGCTGTGGCATGTGTACAAACTCCTCTGGCTGCTATGGTAGATTTTACCTGAGTGGTCAGGGGAATCACATAGAGACTAATCTAAGTTACCAGAGATTCTGGCAGTGCTATAACATTGTTGATATCACATTGTGAGGGTAGGCAAAAGGAGTGCCCAGTATCCAATTAGAAGTGGAACACAGGTAAATCTGTAGTTGTTTTATTGAAAGTTGTAAAGCATGATAAAACCAATGCGTTTCGAGAGAACAAAGACTCCCCCTTCTTCAGGGCAATCAGGATTGCCTTACTCCCTGACATAGCTCCTAGTCCATTCTCTATAGAGTGCTATAAGGAATTCAACCCAGGTCAGCAAAAGAGTCAAGTTGCTGCACCTAGTTACTAAGAAGATTGTTTCTATAGCCTGGATCCTGGATACTATATCCAAAAGTGGACTGGAAGTTTGTATAGGGAAATTGTTGTCCTTGCTAAAGTGGATGGTGTTATGATTGTTCTGTTTACATGTTTATTAGGTTGAATTTGTGTTATGGTTTTATTTTTTGTTATTACTCATGTATTGCATGTCCAATTTCTTTCTAGTTGTGATTTAAACAGGGTAGCTGCAAGTTCTCATGGCCTGAGGGCATGCCATGTGTTAAGCAGGTGGAATGTAACATGAGGTTAATGTCCCTCTAGGGTTGGGTCTGCCCATCGGAAAACACATGGAGGTCTGACCCCTTGCCTATATATGGTGCGGGAGGCGTTATTCTGGGGGGGTCCATGGCACAAGAACAAATCAACATGTAGGGTGTGGAGTTGACTTTCAACAGAATAAAGAAACCATAGATATTAAAATTTAGATGAAAGATCTTTTGAGAATACTGGACATATACAGTCGTGCTCATAAGTTTACATACTCGGGCAGAATTTATGATTTCTTGGCCATTTTTCAGAGAATATGAATGATAACACAAAAAAGTTTTCTTTCACTCATGGTTAGTGTTTGGCTGAAGCCATTTATTATCAATCAACTGTATTTACTCTTTTTAAATCATAATCACAACAGAAACTACCCAAATGACCCTGATCAAAAGTTTACCTATACCAATTCTTAATACCGTGTTTTGCCCCCTTTAACATCAATGACAGCTTGAAGTCTTTTGTGTTATTTGTGGATGAGGCTCTTTATCTTCTCAGATGGTAAATCTGCCCATTCCTCTTGGCAAAAAGCCTCCAGTTCCTGTAAATTCTTGGGCTGTCTTGCATGAACTGCACGTTTGAGATCTCCCCAGAGTGGCTCAATAATATTGAGATCAGGAGACTGAGATGACCACTCCAGAACCTTCACTTTATTCTGCTGTAGCCAATGACAGGTCGACTTGGCCTTTTTTTTGGATCATTGTCATGTTGGAATGTCCAAGTACGTCCCATGCGCAGCTTCCTGGCTGATGATTGCAAATGTTCCTCCAGTATTTTTTGATAACATACTGCATTCATCTTGCCATCAATTTTGACCAAATTTCCTGTGCCTTCGTAGCTCACACATCCCCAAAACATCAGCGATCCACCTCAGTGTTTCACAGTAGGAATGGTGTGCCTTTCATCATAGGTCTTGTTGACCCCTCTCCAAAAGCCAAAAAGCTCAATTTTGGTCTCATCACTCCAAATTACTTTGTGCCAGGAGGTTTGAGGTTTGTCTCTGTGCTTTTTGGCATATTGTAAGCGGGATACTTTGTGACTAGGGCACCCCTGGTTCGGTTCGCACCAGAACTTGCGAACAGGCAAAACATTTGTACGAACACGATTAAAGTCTATGGGACACGAACATGAAAGATCAAAAGTGCTAATTTTAAAGGCTTATATGCAAGTTATTGCCATAAAAAGTGTTTGGGGACCTGGGTCCTGCCCCAGGGGACATGTATCAATGCAAAAAAAGTTTTAAAAACTGATTTTTTTTGGGAGCAGTTATTTTAATAATGCTTAAAGTGAAACAAAAATGAAATATTCCTTTAAATATTATGCCTGGGGGGTGTCCTTAGTCTGCCTGTAAAGTAGCACATTTTTCCTGTGTTTAGAACAGTACCACAGCAAAATGACATTCCTAAAGGAAAAAATGTAATTTAAAACTACTCACGGCTGTAATGTATTGTCGGGTCCCGGCGATATATATGAATATCATTAAAAAAAAACGGCATGGGTTTCCCCCCCCAGTCCATTACCAGGCCCTTCAGGTCAGGTATGGATAATAAGGGGAACCCTGTGCCAAAATTATTTTTAAAAAATGGCGTAGGAGTTCCTCCCAAAATCCATACCAGGCACTTCAGGTCTGGTATGGATTTTAAGGGGAACCCAAGCCAAATTAAAAAAAAAAATGGCGTAGGGGTCCCCTCAAAATCCATACCAGACCCTCATCCGAGCATGCAACCTGGCAGGCCACAGGAAAAGGGGGGGACGAGAGAGCAGCCCACCCACCCTCCTGACACCATATCAAGCCACATGCCCTCAACATGGGAAGGATGCTTTGAGAGGACAAGGGCCTCATCCCCACAACCCTTGCCCGGTGGTTGTGGGGGTCTGGGGGCAGGGGGCTTATCGGAATCTGGAACCCCCCTTTAACAAGGGGACCCCTAGATCCCACCCCCCCATGTGAATGGGTATCGGGTACATTGTATTGGGTATATTCACCAAAAAAAGTGTCAAAATGGTAAAAATGACAGTAGACAATTTGGGACAAGTCCTTTATAAAAATTTAAAAAAAATTCCCACGATGTCCATTCATCTTTAATCACAGTGTCTGATGCCCCTATAAAAAAAATGGAAAAAACTCTGCTTCCATGGGATGCTCCCGCTGACTGAAGCCTCTCTGCGATGACAGCTGTTATATAGCTGAGGGCGGGGACACCCGGTGATGTGAACGGGTGCCCCGTCCCTTATGACATCATGTGCCATTGCCTAATGTCAGAGGGGGTGAGGTCACCCATTTACGTCACCAGGTGGCCCCGCCCTCAGCTATATAACAGCTGTCCTCGCAAAGAGGCTTCAGTCAGCGGGAGCCTCCCATGGAAGCAGAGTTTTTCCGTTTTTTAAAATTTTTTTATCGGGTCGTTGGACGCTGTGATCGAAGTTGAATGGACATCGCAGGACAGTTTTTTTTTTTTTAATAAAGGACTTGTTGTCAGGGCTGGGCTCAGCTGTTGGCTAATTGCCAGCTCCTATCTCTCCACAGGTACTCAGCTGTTGATGATATCCTGCTCGTCAACCCTGCCTACTTAAGCCATCCAGCCCAGAGGATCTTTGCCTTCGCCTTCAACATCACAGAGATGCTCTCCTGCATTTCTGTTAAAAGACTTGCTTGGCTGACATCCCTTCTGGCTCCACATCCTGCTTGCTGTTTTACTATGCTCATCTCCAGCTCCCTTACATTTGGCTTGTCTGACTATTCATGCTGATTCCTGAACTCTGGCTATGTTTTGACTACGTTTGTTCTATTTACTTTTATTATTAAATAAGTGTTTAATAACACCCCAAATCCAGAAACATCAGTGCAGCACTGGATAAAAGATGCAAAGGTATGTCAGGAGTCCGGAAACTCATTGACCTTTTACAAGCAAACAGATCACAGGTGAGGATTGTTACCTTTAATAACCATTCAAACCCCTTTGTGTCAACATGTGTGCATGTTATCAGGCCAAAATCACCAGGGTATGTAAACTTTTGATCAGGGTAATTTGGGTAGTTTCTGTTGTCATTATAATTTCAAAAGAGTAAACACAGTTAAATGATAATAAATAGCGTCAGCCAAACACTAACCATGGGTGAAAGAAAAGTTTTTGTGTTATCATTCATATTACAGAGTATATATATATATATATATATATATATATATATATATATATATATATATATATATATATATATATATATATATATACAGTATCTCACAAAAGTGAGTACACCCCTCGCATTTTTATAAATATTTTATTATATCTTTTCATGTGACAACACTGAAGAAATGACACTTTGCTACAATGTAAAGTAATGAGTGTACAGCTTGTATAACAGTGTAAATTTGCTGTCCCCTTAAAATAACTCAACACGCAGCCATTAATGTTTAAACCGCTGGCAACAAAAGTGAGTACACCCCTGAGTGAAAATATCCAAATTGGGCCCAATTAGCCTTGTTCCCTCCCCGGTGTGTCACGTGACTCGTTAGTGTTACAAGGTCTCAGGTGTGAATGGGGAGCAGGCGTGTTAAATTTGGTGTTATCACTCTCACTCTCTCATACTGGTCACTGGAAGTTCAACATGGCTCCTCATTAGGGATGAGCTTTGAGTTCGAGTCGAACTCATGTTCGACTCGAACATTGGCTGTTCGCAAGTTCACCGAACAGCGAACAATTTGGGGTGTTCGCGGCAAATTCGAATGCCGCGGAACACCCTTTAAAAGTCTATGGGAGAAATCAAAAGTGCTAATTTTAAAGGCTAATATGCAAGTTATTGTCATAAAAAGTGTTTGGAGACCTGGGTCCTGCCCCAGGGGACATGGATCAATGCAAAAAAAAGTTTTAAAAACGGCCGTTTTTTCAGGAGCAGTGATTTTAATAATGCTTAAAGTCAATCAATAAAAGTGTAATATCCCTTTAAATTTCGTACCTGGGGGGTGTCTATAGTGTGCCTGTAAAGGGGCGCATGTTTCCTGTGTTTAGAACAGTCTGACAGCAAAATGACATTTTGAAGGAAAAAACTCATTTAAAACTACCCGCGGCTATTGCATTGCCGACAATACACATAGAAGTTCATTGATAAAAACAGCATGGGAATTCCCCAAAGGGGAACCCCGAACCAAAATTAAAAAAAAAAAAATGACGTGGGAGTCCCCCTAAATTCCATACCAGGCCCTTCAGGTCTGGTATGGATATTAAGGGGAACCCCGGCCAAAATTTTAAAAAAAAATGACGTGGGGTTCCCCCTAAATTCCATACCAGACCCTTCAGGTCTGGTATGGATTTTAAGGGGAACCCCGCGCCAAAAAAAAAAAAAAAAAAACGGCGTGGGGTCCCCCCAAAAATCCATACCAGACCCTTATCCGAGGACGCAACCTGGCAGGCCGCAGGAAAAGAGGGGGGGACGAGAGTGCGGCCCCCCCTCCCTCCTGAACCATACCAGGCCACATGCCCTCAACATTGGGAGGGTGCTTTGGGGTAGCCCCCCAAAACACCTTGTCCCCATGTTGATGAGGACAAGGGCCTCATCCCCACAACCCTGGCCGGTGGTTGTGGGGGTCTGCGGGCGGGGGGCTTATCGGAATCTGGAAGCCCCCTTTAACAAGGTGACCCCCAGATCCCGGCCCCCCCCCTGTGTGAAATGGTAAGGGGGTACATAAGTACCCCTACCATTTCACGAAAAAAGTGTCAAAAATGTTAAAAATGACAAGAGACAGTTTTTGACAATTCCTTTATTTAAATGCTTCTTCTTTCTTCTATCTTCCTTCATCTTCTGGTTCTTCTGGTTCTTCTGGCTCTTCTGGTTCTTCCTCCGGCGTTCTCGTCCAGCATCTCCTCCGCGGCGTCTTCTATCTTCTTCTCCTCGGGCCGCTCCGCACCCATGGCATGGGGGGGAGGCTCCCGCTCTTCTCTTCTTCTTTTCTTCTCTTCTTCTCTTCTTCTTTTCTTCTCCGGGCCGCTCCGCAATCCATGCTGGCATGGAGGGAGGCTCCCGCTGTGTGACGGCGCTCCTCGTCTGACAGTTCTTAAATAACGGGGGGGCGGGGCCACCCGGTGACCCCGCCCCCCTCTGACGCACGGTGACTTGACGGGACTTCCCTGTGACGTCACGGGGAATGCCACAGGGAAGTCCCGTCAAGTCACCGTGCGTCAGAGGGGGGGCGGGGTCACCGGGTGGCCCCGCCCCCCCATTATTTAAGAACTGTCAGACGAGGAGCGCCGTCACACAGCGGGAGCCTCCCTCCATGCCAGCATGGATTGCGGAGCGGCCCGGAGAAGAAAATGAAGAAGAGAAGAAGAGAAGAAAAGAAGAAGAGAAGAGCGGGAGCCTCCCCCCCATGCCATGGGTGCGGAGCGGCCCGAGGAGAAGAAGACAGAAGACGCCGTGGAGGAGATGCTGGACGAGAACGCCGGAGGAAGAACCAGAAGAGCCAGAAGAACCAGAAGAACCAGAAGATGAAGGAAGATAGAAGAAAGAAGAAGCATTTAAATAAAGGAATTGTCAAAAACTGTCTCTTGTCATTTTTAACATTTTTGACACTTTCTTCGTGAAATGGTAGGGGTACTTATGTACCCCCTTACCATTTCACACAGGGGGGGGGCCGGGATCTGGGGTCACCTTGTTAAAGGGGGCTTCTAGATTCCGATAAGCCCCCCGCCCGCAGACCCCCACAACCACCGGCCAGGGTTGTGGGGATGAGGCCCTTGTCCTCATCAACATGGGGACAAGGTGTTTTGGGGGGCTACCCCAAAGCACCCTCCCAATGTTGAGGGCATGTGGCCTGGTACGGTTCAGGATGGAGGGGGGGCCGCACTCTCGTCCCCCCCTCTTTTCCTGCGGCCTGCCAGGTTGTGTGCTCGGATAAGGGTCTGGTATGGATTTTTGGGGGGACCCCACGCCGTTTTTTTTTTTTTTTTTGGCGCGGGGTTCCCCTTAAAATCCATACCAGACCTGAAGGGTCTGGTATGGAATTTAGGGGGAACCCCACGTCATTTTTTTTTTTTTTCATTTTGGCCGGGGATCCCCTTAATATCCATACCAGACCTGAAGGGCCTGGTATGGAATTTAGGAGGACTCCCACGTCATTTTTTTTTTTAAATTTTGGTTCGGGGTTCCCCTTTGGGGAATTCCCATGCCGTTTTTATCAATGAACTTCTATGTGTATTGTCGGCAATGCAATAGCCGCGGGTAGTTTTAAATGAGTTTTTTCCTTCAAAATGTCATTTTGCTGTCAGACTGTTCTAAACACAGGAAACATGCGCCCCTTTACAGGCATACTATAGACACCCCCCAGGTACGAAATTTAAAGGGATATTACACTTTTATTGTTTGACTTTAAGCATTATTAAAATCACTGCTCCTGAAAAAACGGCCGTTTTTAAAACTTTTTTTTGCATTGATCCATGTCCCCTGGGGCAGGACCCAGGTCCCCAAACACTTTTTATGACAATAACTTTCATATAAGCCTTTAAAATTAGCACTTTTGATTATTCATGTTCGTGTCCCATAGACTTTAACGGTGTTCGCATGTTCGAACGAACTTTTTTCCTGTTCGCATGTTCTGGTGCGAACCGAACAGGGGGGTGTTCGGCTCATCCCTACTCCTCATGGCAAAGAACTTTCAGGGGATATGAAAAAAAAGAATTGTTGCTCTACATAAAGATGGCCTAGGCTTTAAGAAGATTGCCATGACCCTAAAACTGAGCAGCAGCACAGTGGCCAAGACCATACAGTGGTTTAACAGGACAGGTTCCACTCAGAACAGGCCATGCTATGGTCGACCAAAAAAGATGAGTGTACGTGCTCAGCATCATATCCAGAGGTTGTCTTTGGGAAATAGACATATGAGTGCTGCCAGCATTGCTGTAGAGGTTGA
Source organism: Aquarana catesbeiana (assembly GCF_042186555.1). Taxonomy (NCBI): domain Eukaryota; kingdom Metazoa; phylum Chordata; class Amphibia; order Anura; family Ranidae; genus Aquarana; species Aquarana catesbeiana. Next base: position 158,657,689 of record NC_133328.1, on the reverse strand, counting down.
AGGAGTGGGGGATCAGCCTGTCAGTGCTCAGACCATACGTCGCACACTGCATCAAATTGGTCTGCATGGTTGTCATCTCAGAAGGAAGCCTCTTCTAAAGATGATGCACAAGAAAGCTCACAAACAGTTTGCTGAAGACAAGCAGACTAAGGACATGGATTATTGGAACCATGTCCTGTGGTCTGATGAGACCAAGATAAACTTATTTGGTTCAGATGGTGTCAAGCCTCTGTGATGGCAACCAGGTGAGGAGTACAAAGACAAGTGTGTCTTGCCTACAGTCAAGCATGATGGTGGGGGTGTCATGTTCTGGGGCTACATGAGTGCTGCTGGAACTGGGGAGCTATAGTTCATTGAGGGAACCATGAATGCCAACATGTACTGTGACATATTGAAGCAGAGCATGATCCTCTCCCTTCGAAGACTGGGCTCCAGGGCAGTATTCCAACATATTGACCCCAAACTCACCTCCAAGATGACCACTGCCTTGCTATAAAAGCTGAGGGAAAAGGTGATAGACTGGCCAAGCATGTCTCCAGACCTAAACCCTATTGAGCATCTGTGGGGCATTCTCAAACGGAAGGTGGAGGAGTGCAAAGTCTCTAACATCCACCAGCTCCGTGATGTCGTCATGGAGGAGTGGAAGAGGACTCCAGTGGCAACCTGTGAAGCTCTGGTAAACTCCATGCCCAAGAGGGTTAAGGCAGTGCTGGAAAATAATGGTGGCCACACAAAATATTGACACTTGGGGCCCAATTTGGACATTTTCACTTGGAGTGTATTCACTTTTGTTGCCAACGGTTTAGACATTAATGGCTGTGTGTTAAGTTATTTTGAGGGGACAGCAAATTTACACTGTTATACAAGCTGTACACCCACTACTTTACACTGTAGCAAAGTGTCATTTCTTCAGTGTTGTCACATGAAAAGATATAATAAAATATTTACAAAAATGTGAGGGGTGTACTCACTTTTGTGAGATACTGTATAGTTCGGTTTGCAGCAGAACTTGCGAACAGGCAAAAAATTCATTAGAACACGTGAACACCGTTAAAGTCTATGGAGCACGAACATGAATAATCAAAAGTGCTGATTTAAAGGCTTATATGCAAGTTATTGTCATAAAAAGTGTTTGGGGACCTGGGTCCTGCCCCAGGGGACATATCGTATCAATGCAAAAAGAATTTTTAAAAACAGCCGTTTTTTTGGGAGCAGTGATTGTAATTATGCCTAAAGTGAAACAATAACGTACCTGGGAGGTGTCTATAGTATGCTTGTAAAGGGGCGCATGTTTCCCGTGCTTAGAACAGTCTGACAGCAAAATGACATTTCAAAGGAAAAAAAGTCATTTAAAACTACTCGCGGCTATTAATGAATTGTTGGTCCTACAATACACAAAAAAGTTCATTGATAAAAACTGCATGGGATTTCCCCACAGGGGAACTCAGAACCAAAAAAAAAGAAAAAAAAATGCCTGGGGGTCCCCCTAAATTCGTGCCTTGTTAAAGGGGGCTTCCAGATTCTGATAAACCCCCCACCCGCAGACCCCCACAGCCACCGGCCAAGCTCAGGCCCTCGAACTGTGAGGTCCTCGAACTCGAAGCTCATCCCTAGTGGTGGTGTATAGAGCCAAAAAGATTAGAATTGTGTCGATGTCCCAATATTTATGGACCTGACTGTATTTCAAGAGGTGAAAAAAAACCCATCACAAGTGCATTTTTGAGAGGAGTTTTCAGGCAGAAAAAAAACATTAAACACTCATAAACGTTTAGGAGCGTTCGGTGTTTTCACGTGTACATCGAAAAATGAGCAGAGCGGAATGTTTTGGGAAAATGGAAAATTGAATTTCAAATACTTATTGCAATTTTCCTTTCCTGGCGAGCTCCTGGTCAGCCTACTACTGGGTATGCTCTGCCCATACCCCCACCTGCAGGACCTAACTCCTAATTTTGACTCCTGCCCTCAGGCCGGCGTTCCATAGCTCGATTTCTGCACCTGGGTGGGAGTCTGTGCTGACATGGAGCTCGTCAGGAAAGGAAAATTGCGGTAAGTATTTGATATTCAATTTTCCGTTTTCCTGATAGCTCCATGCAGGGGTGATGCTAGGTCTGCAAAAGATCTGGGGCTACAGCCCATAGCAGCGGTCACCAACCTTTTTGCAGGCCGGGGGGGTGGTAAGCAATTTTTTACGGGCAATGGCTGGTGTTGGCATTTCAATCATCATGGCACCATGGTTGATATTGTGTTAGGGTGATCTAAGCGCATTGTTTCTATTGTTACATTCTAATATATAATGAAGTGGTTCAACTCACCATAATGCAGAATCAGTGGGAGCCCTGGGTGTGTCACTTGCCACATCTCCTGTCATCAGATGCAGCATGTCACTTGCCACCGTCGCCTGTCACCAGATGCAGCTTTTTAACTTGCCACCGTCACCTGCCACTAGATGTGGATTGTCACTTGCCATGTCGCCTGCCACCAGATGTGGATTGTCACTTGCCACATCACCTGCCACCATTTGCAGATTGTCACGTCACCTGCCACCATTTGCAGATTGTCACGGCGCTTCAGAGTGGAGATGGACAATGACCCGAAGCATACTGCGAAAGCAACCAAAGAGTTTTTTTAAGGGAAAGTAGTGGAATGTTATGCAATGGCCAAGTCAATCACCTGACCTGAATCCGATTGAGCATGCATTTCACTTGCTGAAGACAAAACTGAAGGGAAAATGCCCCAAGAACAAGCAGGAACTGAAGACAGTTGCAGTAGAGGCCTGGCAGAGCATCCCCAGGAATGAAACTCAGCGTCTGGTGATGTCTATGCGTTCCAGACTTCAGACTGTAATTGACTGCAAAGGATTTGCAACCAAGTATTAAAAAGTGAAAGTTTGATGGATGATTGTTAATCTGTCGCATTACTTTAAGTCCCTTAAAAAGTGGGACGCACATATACAAACTGTTGTAATTCCTACACCGTTCACCTGATGTGGATGTAAATACCCTCAAATTAAAGCTGAAAGTCTGCAATTAAAGCACATCTTGTTTGTTTCATTTCAAATCCTTTGTGGTGGTTAGGGATGAGCCAAACCCCCCCCCCAGTTCGGTTCGCAGCAGAACTTGCGAACAGGCAAAAAATGTGTTCAAACATGCGAGCACCGTTAAAGTCTATGGGACACGAACATGAATAATCAAAAGTGCTAATTTTAAAGGCTTATATGCAAGTTATTGTCATAAAAAGTGTTTGGGGACCTGGGTCCTGCCCCAGGGGACATGTATCAATGCAAAAAGAATTTTTAAAAATGGCCGTTTTTTCGGGAGCAGTGATTGTAATAATGCCTAAAGTGAAACAATAAGAGTGTAATATTCCTTTAAATTTCATACCTGGGGGGTGTCTATAGTATGCTTGTAAAGGGGCACATGTTTCCCGTGCTTAGAACAGTCTGACAGCAAAATTACATTTCAAAGGAAAAAAAGTCATTTAAATCTACTCGCGGCTATTAATGAATTGTTGGTCCTACAATACACATAAAAGTTCATTGATAAAAACTGCATGGGATTTCCCCACAGGGGAACCCCGAACCAAAAAAAATTAAAAAAAATGCGTGGGGGTCCCCCTAAATTCGGGCCTTGTTAAAGGGGGCTTCCAGATTCCGATAAGCCCCCCGCCCGCAGACCCCCACAACCACCGGCCAAGGGTTGTGGGGATGAGGCCCTCGAAGCTCATCCCTAGTGGTGGTGTATAGAGCCAAAAAGATTAGAATTGTGTCGATGTCCCAATATTTATGGACCTGACTGTATTTCAAGAGGAGAAAAAAACCCCATCACAAGTGCATTTTTGAGAGGAGTTTTCAGGCAGAAAAAAAACATTAAACGCTCATAAACGTTTAGGAGCGTTCGGTGTTTTCAAGTGTACATTGAAAAATGAGCAGAGCGGAATGTTTTGGGAAAATGGAAAATTGAATTTCAAATACTTATTGCAATTTTCCTTTCCTGGCAATCTCCATGTCAGCCTACTACTGGGTATGCTCTGCCCATACCCCCACCTGCAGGACCTAACTCCTAATTTTGACTCAGGCCGGCGTTCCATAGCTCGATTTCGGCACCTGGGTGGGAGTCTGTGCTGACAGGGAGCTCGTCAGGAAAGGAAAATTGCTGTAAGTATTTGATATTCAATTTTCTGTTTTCCTGATAGCTCCATGCAGAGGCGATGCTAGGTCTGCAAAAGATCTGGGGCTACAGCCCATAGCAGCGGTCACCAACGGGGGGGGGGGCATGCCGGTGGTAAGCAATTTTTTATGGGCAAAGGCTGGTGTTGGCATTTCAATTATCATGGCACCATGGTTGATATTGTGTCAGGGTGTTCTAAGCGCATTATTTCTATTGTTACATTCTAATATATAATGAAGTGGTTCAACTCACCATAATGCAGAATCAGTGGGAGCCCTGGGTGTGTCACTTACCACATTTCCTGCCACCAGATGCAGCGTGTCACTTACCACCGTCGCCTGTCACCAGATGCAGCTTTTTAACTTGCCACCGTAACCTGCCACTAGATGTGGATTGTCACTTGCCATGTCACCTGCCACCAGACGTGGATTGTCACTTGCCACATCACCTGCCACCATTTGCAGATTGTCACGTCACCTGCCACCATTTGCAGATTGTCACTTGCCACATCACCTGCCACCATTTGCAGATTGTCACTTGCCATGTCATCTGCCACCATTTGCAGATTGTCACTTACCACGTCACCCGCTACCATTTGTAGACTGTCATGTGCCACGTCACCTGCCACCATTAGCAGATTGTCACCTGCCACGTCACCTGCCACTATTAGCAAATTGTCACTTGCCACGTCACCTGCAACTAGATGTGGGATGTCACTTGCCAATTGATGTGGATTTTCACTTGCCATACCCTCCAGTGCCACCAAATGTGCATTGTCGCTGCATTGGTGGCAGACTGGCAGCACTGGTCCATTTAGTGAGGGCAGGAGAGTGAAGATGTGGGGCGGGCAGTGAGAGATGATGTAATCTCTCTGTTTCCCGCCGCACCTCCAACATTGAAGACGCCTGCGCTGTGAGCACGGAAGAGTGCTGATGTGTGGCAGGCAGTGAGAGATGATGTCATCTCTCTGTTCCCCATTGGACATTGCTCCCACATTGAAGTGACCCAGCTGTGAGGGCGGAAGAGTGGTGACATGGAGCAGGCGGAGGGAGATGATGTCATCTCTGCTCGTCCGCCCGCTCGTCTCTCTCCTCCACCTCTAATGCAGCCCGCCCGCTGCAGCCGCGACCCACTGGTTAGGCAGGGACCCTGTGGCAAGAGACTCAGGGCTATAGGCTCTACAGCTTCAATAGACACCCCCTGGCGACGCCTATGGCTCCATGTCAGCCTACTACTGGGAACTAACTAGCTACCCAGGGTGGGATAATGCAGAAACAAAATAGGGTTAATTATAGCTAACGAGATAACCGTTTTGCCAAAATTAACAGTTGTCAATAATGACAAATCTATGCAATACTGAGAAATAAAGGTTGGTTTTGGATGACCACATTTCTGCCTTGCATATTGACTTCATTGAGTCTCTACAGGCGGCTGCCTAGGAGGTTGTGACGCTTCTTGTGGAATGCACCGTTATTTCTTCCGAAAGGGCCAATGCCCTATCCTTATAAGAGAGGGAGAACACTTTCACAATCCAAGAAGCAGTCACTCTGCTCGAAGCTCTGGCCCCCTTGTGTGAAACTCTGGGAACCACAAACAGGCAATCTGATAACCTGAAAGCTGGGGTAGCATGGCTATACATCTTCAGTGTCTCCCTGACAGCCAAAGGTCTTTTTGTCCTTCCTCCAAATGAAAAGAAGGCACACGAGTTCTTGACTTAGATGGAATGTTGAGGCCACTTTTGGAATAGAATCCAGCATCGGGAGCAGAATAACACTGTCCGCCAGGAAGGACTTAGTGTATAGGGTTCTTCATACCCTAGAGCCCCCAACTCAGAAACCCTCCTAGCTGAGGCTTTGGCTACCAGGAAAGCGGTCTTTAATGACAATTCCCATAGCGACAACTCCATCATGGATTTTGGAGCAGACAGGTAGTTGAGGTCTCATGTAAAAACGTGGGCGCCCTGGGAGGCCTTATGCTGGCCATACACTATACGAAAAATTGGCTGAAATTTGGTCATTTAGACAGTTCGTTCGTTTTTCAGCCAGTTAATGGGCACAGAATCGATAATCATTGGGACGGTTTTGAGCCGAAAAAACGAAGGACAAGTTTGGAAATTTTCTGCCGAACGAACGATAAATTGAAAGGTTAATGTGTTTCCCGTCTGAAATGTTTGCATTAGGTATATGTAAAAAAAAGAAACAAAAAATGTATTTATTTATGTCCACTGGATGATTTTTCGGTCATTACATGATGGCACTATCGTTTGCTCTCACGGCCGAATGGCCGTTTTTTGAAAATGGATTTGGACGATTTTTCGTATAGTGTATGGCCAGCATTAGTTTTACTACGGACTTAAGAATTGAAGAGGTTCACTGAGTCCCGCTAAGGGCCGACGTGGAAGAGATGTATCTTTTGAGTGTGCTTGCCCTCAGGCCCATGTCGAGATCTCTTTGAAGAAAACAGAGGACCTGACAAACTCTTGCTTCTCTAGAGAAAAAAACCTCTGATGTAGCATATTCTTGGAATTTTGACAGACTTTGTTGAAGACTTTGTTCATGCTGCTCTTCCATGTTCTCATGAGGGCATCTACTATTCGCGATGAGCAAACTAAATCCGTGAACCTTCACCTCTCAAAATCCAGGCCACTAACTTGAGCTTTTCTGAAGTTGGATGGAGAACTTGATCTTGTGCCACTGTCTGGCAACTGAGGTTTGTACTAGGTATCTGTGATATATAAATAGTTTGATGCATAACCACTTTTGAAGAAAAACCCCTAGAAAGGGGATCTTCTACACTGTGCCACTCAACGCAAGGACAGGAGAGGCCATGGTCCCGATAGTCACCAGGCATGAAGATGCTGACAGATGAAGAGAGGAACACTAGTACAATTCAGTACCTTACAACCTTACAACCAGTTCTCTGCTGCTGTTCTCTATCAGTAGAGAAAGGCATACTTTGAACCATGATCAGTTGGGCTTCTAATTATAGAAGGACTGTGTAGGGGTCAGAAGACCCTGTTCTTTATTTGCCAACCACCAACTCAGACGTGTATCTTGAGGCAGGAAGCAAGACTGTCCACAATCATGGAACCTTGAACAAATGCAATGAATGAGTTCTTCCTTGAAGGCCACATCATTTTCTAATCGTAAAGGAATGTATCTGGTCAATCTCATAAGGGGACACACCGGCCAAAGGGGTGACTCCAAATGCTGGACACCTCTCTTCACAAAGGCATAATTTTGACATCTGCTGTGAAAACATGGTTTTTGGTCCATTCTTCTAGAATGAGCCTTAATTCAGTGACGATAGAGAAATTGCAAAGTGGTCTTCAGTGGCACTTGAAAAATATTTCCACTACTTTCCTTCTATCTTGAGGTATCTCACTGGAAAAACTGAATAAAGATCATCTTTACCTGCATCTTATTCTTTGGAAGAGTCTGAAGAAGGTTAGTTGACCTGAGAAAGCTCTTGAGGCAAGTTACTGGTTTTGGAAGGAAAAATGGACCTTTCCAGAACAGATGACTCTTGCACAAGGGGAGTTCGAACAACTCATTTAGAATGTTTTGACCATATGCTTAGTGAATTGTGACAACCTTTTGGTCCTTGTCATATCCATCACTGACTGCTTGAACAAGGCAGGATTCATCCAGTCATGATCATCCACATCTCTCTCTCTCTCTCTGGAAGAGTTTGAAGAGGGCTGCTTGCCTAGAAAGTAGATGGGCACTATCCCCTATCTTCTTTGGTAGCGCTGGTCTTTATTTGGGGTTGGCAATTTGTTTTTCTGCAGAAGGAAGGCAAAAAACATTGAGCTTGTTCAATGACTATCAAGCAGCAGTGCAGCGCCTCATCCATAAGGAAGTTCAGTATCTCTGTAATATTAAAGCAAGTGTTCACTGCAGCCATAATATTGCACTGCTTCCTCATTGAATATGATTTACATCTCATATGCCGCCCCAGAGACCAGCAGAGGGGCTCCCTGATAAACGATGCATTTAGCATGTGAACACAGGGATCACATCCCAGCGGAGCAGGATGGACAGCCCAAACTTTATACGAGCTAGGTAGGAGACATGTGCCAATTTCCTGGATCTTGTTCCTTCACAGGGTGAGTGGAAACGACTCCTTTAGAGTGTATTGACCACATGCTTAATGAATGTGACAAATTGTTAGGTGTCGTCGTCATCTTTATCCTTGGTTGCTTGAACAAGGCAGCATTCTTTGCAGTCATGTTAGTCTGTATCTTCTCTCTGGAAGAGTCTGAAGAGGACTGTTTGATTGGGAAGTGCTCGGTAACCCCTTCCCAGGGTGAGTGGAAACACTTCTTTAGGCTGGATTCACACTAGTCCATGCGAATTGCAGCTCCGGCTTCCATGCGAAGATAAAAAGCAAATCTTCAGCGGTTCCTCTCTGTTGTATCTGTGGATCAGCTGACCTCAGAGAGGGGGGAGGTGTAGGAGGAGGGGGAGATAATTCATGTTCAGAACGGAACACATCTGCAAATCAGATGCATTCCCATTGAAGATTATGTGCCTGCAATTTGCACCGCACTGCCTAGAAAATGCACACTAATTTTGTGCAATGCTGAGTGTGTATGCAGCACACATATGTGAACTATACCCTCTGAAAACAACATGTTTTCAAATGTTCTGCGAATTCGCAATAGCGTGAACCCAGCCTTATGCCCCGTACACACGGTCGGACTTTGTTCGGACATTCCGACAACGAAATCCTAGGATTTTTTCAGACGGATGTTGGCTCAAACTTGTCTTACATACACACGGTCACACAAAGTTGTTGGAAAATCCGATCATTCTAAACGTGGTGACGTAAAACACGTACGTCGGGACAATAAACGGGGCAGTGGCCAATAGCTTTCATCTCTTTATTTATTCTGAGCATGCGTGGCACTTTGTCCGTCGGATTTGTGTACACACGATCGGAATTTCCGACAACGGATTTTGTTGTCGGAAAATTTTATATCCTGCTCTCAAACTTTGTGTGTCGGAAAATCCGATGGAAAATGTGTGATGGAGCCTACACATGGTCAGAATTTCCGACAACAAGGTCCTATCACACATTTTCCATTGGAAAATCCGACCGTGTGTACAGGGCATTAGAGTGTATTGACCACAGGCTTAATGAATGGGACAACCTGTTATGTGTCATCATCTTTATCCTTGGTTGCTTGAACAAGGCAGCATTCTTATGCCCCGTACACACGGTTGGATTTTCCGAAGGAAAATGTGCGATCGGAGCGTGTTGTCGGAAAATCTGACCGTGTGTGGGCTCCATCACACATTTTCCATCGGAATTTCCGACACACAAAGTTTGAGAGCTTGCTATAAAATTTTCCGACAACAAAATCCGTTGTCGGAAAATCCGATCGTGTGTACACAAATCCGACGCACAAAGTGCCACGCATGCTCAGAATAAATTAAGAGACGAAAGCTATTGGCTAGTGCCCTGTTTATAGTCCCGACGTACATGTTTTACATCACCGCGTTCAGAACGATCGGATTTTCCGACAACTTTGTGTGACCGTGTGTATGCAAAACAAGTTTGAGCCAACATCCGTCGGAAAAAATCCATGGATTTTGTTGTCGGAATGTCCGATCAATGTCCAATCGTGTGTACGGGGCATTACAGTCATGTTTGTCCCTATCTTCTCTTTAGAAGAGTCTGAAGAGGACTGCTTGGTAACCCTTTTCACAGGGTGAGTGGAAACACTCCTTTAGAGTGTATGGCCCACATAGAGGGCTTGCCTGCCTAGGCATGAGTGGCACAGGCCCAATTTAGGCGGTGCATGAAATCTGCCATTCTGGAGGGACTCAATGGCAAGAACCCATAGTTTGCTTCCCATAAACCTGAAAGAAAAACTCTTACCTGAACGGCGCCCCTTACCTACTTTACAACGATTGGGTTCTGAGATCAGGTGACACTCATGGTTTTACCGCAAACTGGCAGCAAGAAATACTGTACAAGGAGGTAACAGTGCACAGTTTTACTGCTTGCTGTTCAAGGACTTGTCTCTGTAAAAATCAATCCCTGACAAGTAGGAATACTGAGCAAGTCTAATGCTGGCCATACACTATACAAAAAATCGGCTGAAAAAACGTTCATATAGACACTTCGTTCGTTTTTCGGCAAGTTAATGGGCACAAATCGATAATTGAACGGCAAGTTTGGAAAATTTCTGCCGAACGTACGATAAATTGCAAGGTTAATGCATTATTCCTCCGTGAAAAAACGAATGGTTGCTACTGCACATGGGTAATAGTCAAGTGAATGCCACAGGATTAGAGAAAAGGTATTGTATCATTAATAGGTATCATCATCCTTTAAATGTTTAAAGCAATATTGTTTGAAAGAGAGAACAGCTAGGACCTCTCCAATTGAGTCCTACCTCTTCCAGAAAAAGGGAGTTTAGGACTATTACGGTACTGAAGGGATATGGACAAAAGTATGTATAAAATCTTTCAGTTTATTGAAAACTAAGACATTAAAAGGTCCATATATGGACACAATTATAAGTGAACAATGACATAGTACAAAAATGTTTACAGCAATGTTGACAAAGACATTTAGTTAATAATGCCCGCAAAGGTAAGTGAAGGCAGGTTATTTAGTACTTGCGAACGTGACCTCTACAGTTTCGCGGTCAAGCCGCTTCATCAGGAGGCGTCCTAGTACATTTTTTACAGGGTAAGAAATTCAACATTACAAAAGCAGCTACATGTTTGAATAATGAGTATAAAGGTGTAAAAACATACAAAACATTGACATTGGAGAGAGCAATCATTACTTTATATTGCACTCACCAACCCTGGCCCACAAGGGGCTGGAAGGACACTGTGAGACGCCCACAACGGGCGTTCCCCCGGGGGCGGGCAAGGGGGGCACTTAGGAAATACTAGTATAAAATAAGAGAATAAGTGGTTGTAAACCTGGGTTTTTTTAAATATGAAAACCACCTCGGTGCATGAAATGAAAATGAATGTGGTGGGAAAAAAGGGGGGAGGGAAAAGGGGGGTGAGAAGGGAGAGAAAGGGGGGAGGGGGAAGAGGGGAGGGGGGAAAAGGGGAGGGGGGAAAGAGGGAGGAAAGGGGGGGGAAGGGGGAAGGGGGGAGAGGAGGGAAAAAGGGGGATGGGGGAGAAGGGAGGAGAGGGCACGGGAAGGAAGGGAAGGGAAACAAGGAAGAACAGACATAAGGAGCCCACCACATTAATGCAAGTAATGTTCATAAGGAAACTTAGGGAGTATAAACCCACCGTTGCTGAGATGTTATAGTTTTACAAACTCAATGGCTATCCACACCCAGAGATAATGATAAGAAATCAACGCCGCTTTAACCAGGGATATATGCCATCACAAGAAGCCTTTGGGGATAAACGTATGGTATTACATTTGTGTATTAATTTGCTAAAGACTAGGAGCATCAGAAGGAGATGCTTCCAAGTATACAAGTAGATATGGCTAAGAATTAATATAGGGGGGATCGTAGTAATGTCCCCCCCGTATAGTGGTTACTTACGGGCTTCATGGAAAGATGGTGGTCAGCTGGGTTGTGTGTGCCTCTCGTAGCAGACCAAATGAGTCTGCTGCCTTAAATGCCCCCTACCTGGAAGACCAGCGGTGCTGATACATCAGCCACCGCCGTTTCCGCGAGGAGTCATCCAGCGCAGGCGCGTAGCTCCACATCTGATGACGCTGACGCGTCATCATGGAGAAGCAGCTGCCGGGCTCCGAAGGGCCCCGCCCACTGCCGGAGAGTCGCAAGCCCGCCGTACGGGGGAAAATGAACTCCTCACGTCGTTCAGTAAGGGAGGCGAGTGCATAGGATATAACAAAGCAAGTAGTAATGTTTACAATAAGCATACAAATAACAGGGATGTGCTCCAACCAACCAGGGAGCAAATCTTTCTCGCCGGCATGGATGTGCACAAGCCTGCCTAGCAAGAGACATATACATTAAATGAAAATTACAATGATCGCAATGCATAATGATATACAGTGCTATTGTATGCCAACAGGACAGATATAAAAAAAAATGTATATACATTATACATTAGAAAGTAAATAAACAATCTCATACCAAACAATCATAGATCAATCCTTGTTGTTATCCTACAAATGTGGGAAATGGAAAGGGGAAGCAAAAAGAAGAGGTGCAGAAATGGCCCGGGAAGGTAAAAAGTATAATATAAAGATGTTATTCATTGGGTTCAGCGGGTGTAAAACTAACACCTAAGGGAAGCAAACGGCAGAGACTGGTGGGGGTATCATGAAGTCATTCAAGGAAATGTTTATAGGTATGTGCCTCATTGATACCTGGTGGGATCAAAGCATTAAGTCGCTCTATCCAGAGTGATTCTCGTTTTAGAATTTGGCGATCCCAGTTGCCCCCTCTGGGGTCTTCAGGGACAACTTCCAGTACGGTAAATCTAATGTAATCCGAGTTAAAACGGTGGTGAATGCCAATATGGCGGCCCACCGTAGTGAGCTTGCCATTAGTAGAGGCATATAAATGATCACCCAGTCTCTGCCGTAGCTCTCTAATAGTTTTGCCTACATAAAAGGCGCTACACGCGCAGGTCATTAGATAGATAACACCTCGTGTACCACAATTGGCTGAGTGTTTCGGGGAGAATATCTCGCCATTTGGAAGTACGATCTGCTGTCCCTCTTTGATCCAGGGGCAGTGTGGACAATTGTCACACTTGAAGGTGCCTCTGGGTTCTCTTGGGCCAGATGTGGGGGTTTTGTAATGACTATGAGTGAGCCTGTCCCTCAAGGAAGTGGCCCTCCTAAATACCAGGTCAGGGGTTGATTTAATATATTTTCTAAGCGTGTTGTGATCCGTCAGAATATGCCAATGGCGGGATAGTATGTTCCGTAGCTGATGGTGGTGAGTGGAGAATTTGGTGATGATTTTGGTCATGTAAGGTTTTTGGGACCAAAAAGTAATGTTTGTCGATCCTGAGCTTAGGCCCTGTTAAAGGCTTTCCTCAGCGTGGTGCGACTATAGCCTCTGGTCAGGAGACGTGTGCGTAGAGCATTAGCCTGTCTATGAAAATCCCCGTCCTCTGTGCAGTTCCTCCTTAGTCTCAGATACTGAGCATAAGGGATACTGCGAATCAGAGGGCGGGGATGGGAGCTAGACGCATGCAACAGCGTGTTGCCCACTGTGGGTTTACAATATAAATCTGTGATTAGTTGTCCCGTGGGATTTTTAAAAATCTGTACATCTAGAAATGAAATGCTCTGAGTATCGTAAGTATAAGTGAAATGGTGATTGAAGTGATTGGTATTTAACCTTTCAATAAATGCTTTTAGATGTTGCTCTGTACCTGTCCAGATGACTAGTAGGTCTTCGATAAACCTGTTCCAGCCCAGGACATGGTTTAGGAAAGAATCAAAAAAATAAAAAAATAATAATAATGCGCCAACCAAAAATTAAGAAGCAGCCAACACAACAATCAGACAAATTGCAAAGTAATATAGTGTAACAAAGTGTGGCGCTAAGTGAATAATACTCTACGTGTACTTCATTAGGCAGAACCAAACAGAATGTCAATCTGGAAGGCAGTATGCGAAATGAACCAAATTAATGAAACACAAAAAATTGGTATAAAGACTGTTAGTTGGCCCTAACAGAAAAATTTATTTTCCTTTCTTTTTATTAAATATAGGAAGTTGTGTCCTGAAGTGACTAGCTGAAAACACAAAAAACATATAAAGTGTTTGTATAATAAATAGAAAAAATAAATAAAAAGTGGAGAAAGGTTGCATGTATGTCACTTTCTCATAAACCAGTATTCATAACAGAATAATAACCCACTGTTAAATGTGTGAGACAAAAATGTAAGGATAACAGAATAAATAAGTGAGTACAATAATGGTGACAATAAAGTGATGGTGAATAACTGAAAAAGTGAAAATTGTCAACACTCAAAATCTCAGTGAAACAATACGCCTGACATAAATTGTGTACTGCTGATAAGGCCACAAGTCCAACGTGAATTTAAGACCACAGATGGGTCTATAGCAGGAACGACCGGCAACGACCAGGATGAATGGTGTGGGGTCCTTGAACCCAGGAAGGGCATACACACGGTCTAAGGTAAAACAGATGTGTAAATGGAATAGGCAAATGCACCCTTACCGACAGTGGTGGACTCACTAGCCAGCGGCTTGGGAGTCAAACAGGCTTGCAATACAGCTGAAGAGGTGGCCCGCTATCCACGGCAGCGAACAATGGAGGAGGGCTGCAGCACTCACCAAACAAACTTCTCTGGTCTCATCAGTAACCGATATCCATGGCATGGAAGGGGAACTGCTCACAAGGGTCCAGCTTCATATGTTGGAGGTAAATCCTCAAATATGGTAGGGATTAAGAAAAAAAGAGCTCCCCATAGTGTGAATCGGCTAATTATGAGCTTTTATTAAAAACACGACAGTAAAAACAAGCTCTGATTCCATGAAAGGGAGCCAAGTATAAAAAACGCTTGAATCAAATGGTGGCAAGACAGGCAAAACGACCCTCCAATGGGGTTTTGGGGTATTGGGGGGGACTGATTGAGGGTAATCTATAGCTCTATGATCCAGTGTTCCTCCCTTTTTAAATGGGGGTGGTTGGGGATGTTGGTTCTGCTGTTCCGAAACGTCCATTTGACATGAACTGGTATCAGGAACAGCAGGACCCTCATCCTTATTTTGCCAAGAAAAAACACAACTGTTTTTGTAGTCGTTGACATCCCTAGTATATTTTTTTTGTTTTTTAATCTTCTGGTCCTTCTCTTCCTTTTCTAAAAGGTTCATAAGCGATGTCGAATGTGTGGCATATTCAGAGGAGGATCTAAAAGGAACCAATTTCTCCTCGGAACAGCAGAACCAACATCCCCAACCACCCCCATTTAAAAAGGGAGGAACACTGGATCATAGAGCTATAGATTACCCTCAATCAGTCCCCCCCAATACCCCAAAACCCCATTGGAGGGTCGTTTTGCCTGTCTTGCCACCATTTGATTCAAGCGCTTTTTATACTTGGCTCCCTTTCATGGAATCAGAGCTTGTTTTTACTGTCGTGTTTTTAATAAAAGCTCATAATTAGCCGATTCACACTATGGGGAGCTCTTTTTTTCTTAATCCCTACCATATTTGAGGATTTACCTCCAACATATGAAGCTGGACCCTTGTGAGCAGTTCCCCTTCCATGCCATGGATATCGGTTACTGATGAGACCAGAGAAGTTTGTTTGGAGAGTGCTGCAGCCCTCCTCCATTGTTCGCTGCCGTGGATAGCGGGCCACCTCTTCAGCTGTACTGCAAGCCTGTTTGACTCCCAAGCCGCTGGCTAGTGAGTCCACCACTGTCGGTAAGGGTGCATTTGCCTATTCCATTTACACATCTGTTTTACCTTAGACCGTGTGTATGCCCTTCCTGGGTTCAAGGACCCCACACCATTCATCCTGGTCGTTGCCGGTCGTTCCAGCTATAGACCCATCTGTGGTCTTAAATTCACGTTGGACTTGTGGCCTTATCAGCAGTACACAATTTATGTCAGGCGTATTGTTTCACTGAGATTTTGAGTGTTGACAATTTTCACTTTTTCAGTTATTCACCATCACTTTATTGTCACCATTATTGTACTCACTTATTTATTCTGTTATCCTTACATTTTTGTCTCACACATTTAACAGTGGGTTATTATTCTGTTATGAATACTGGTTTATGAGAAAGTGACATACATGCAACCTTTCTCCACTTTTTATTTATTTTCACTATTTATTATACAAACACTTTATATGTTTTTTGTGTTTTCAGCTAGTCACTTCAGGACACAACTTCCTATATTTAATAAAAAGAAAGGAAAATAAATTTTTCTGTTAGGGCCAACTAACAGTCTTTATACCAATTTTTTGTGTTTCATTAATTTGGTTCATTTCGCATACTGCCTTCCAGATTGACATTCTGTTTGGTTCTGCCTAATGAAGTACATGTAGAGTATTATTCACTTAGCGCCACATTTTGTTACACTATGGTTTAGGAAAGGTTCTATTAGTTCATCACCAAAAACAAACCGCTCCCAACCACCCAAAAATAAATTGGCGTAGGAGGGAGCACAAGATGTGCCCATTGCCACGCCTTGGGTTTGAAGATACAGTTGATCCATAAACAAAAAATAGTTTTTGGTAAGAATGAATTCTAAAAGTTTCAAGATAAATGTATTGGTCGGCCAGGTATGGTGGTCCTGTTCCATAAGGAAGGAGCCAGCCATCCGGACGCCCTGCTCGTGGGGGATGCTTGAGTACAAAGCCTCAACATCAACAGCCACGAGGAGGGCGTCCGGAGGGACTTGGACTCCCTCGATATGTTTTAAAAGGTCAAGGGTATCCCGGATGTAGGATGGTAATCTCAATACATGAGGTAATAAAAAAGTGTCTACCAGTTTGCTCGCATTCTCTGTTAGTGAGCCTTTACCTGAAACGATGGGTCAGCCAGGAGGTGCAGAGAGGTTCTTATGGGTTTTTGGTAACGCATAAAACGTCGGTGTTCGCGGCAATTGAACATTGATGAATTTGAAGGTGTCCTCGTCGATGAGGCCCTCAAGGAAGGCCCCGACGATGAGTCCCCTGAATTCATCAGTGGTCTTCTGGATAAAAGTGCTGTCAATAGGGGAATACCAACTGGAATTGGAAAGGATCTTGAGACACATGGTTTGGTACTGATGATAAGTCATCAGCACTAGGTTACCACCTTTATCAGATTGCTTTATGATAAAGTTAGAATTATTTTGAAGCTTTATAACTGCCCCGGACTGTTTCTGGTAAGATTGGTAAGAACACAAAAACCATCGGACTTTAGTCCAAAGTACAAACATGCATGCTCGGAAGCAAGGACCAGCATGAAGCGGTGGGTCATTTAAAACTAGCGTTCGGAATGGAGATAGCACATTCTTGACGTGTCAGATTATGAAATTTCTAAATGCAGTGCACCATTCTCTTCTTCTTTTTAATGGCTTAATAATAAATCTGGTTTGCTGGTGATACTGACAGAGTACAAACATATTTTACTTTGGATTTGTTTTCTAGTGATATCAATAAAAAAATGTTGTCTTTTTTTTGGCCATTTTGTTTATTGTGCATTCACAACATAAATAAAATTACTAAATTATTAGACATATTCTCTATCATCACAATTAAAAATTCTAAATTAGAAACAAAAAGAGCAAATGATACACAGAAAATTAAAAAATATAGCCTATTAAATCATACTCATATAAAAAAATACAACATGCTAAATTAGTACCCCCTAAACGCCACAGACCACTGGCCTTGTTGTGGATCCTGGGGCTGATTTTGCCACTGACCAAATCAGAAAAGAAAGAGGGCGCACCAACCTAGTGCATTACCACTGATAAACTTTAATGCAGCATAAAAACAGCAAAAATTATACTCACAAACGAGCTAATAAAGATAGCTTCCAAAAGGGCGCAAAAGCGCTGTTCTGTAGATCGACACCCCAGGACCTGTTGCCGAGAGGATCAGACTGGTGCAAATGGCCGATGGCTTACGCGTTTCGGGGGAATACCCCTTTCTTCAGAGCCTAATCGGGCAATGGTTAGTCTCTCGAAGTACTCTCTCTATAAATGTATGTATGTGCCTGTGTCTGTCACACCCAATTAGTGACAACGCCCCCTCCCACAGATACTAAGCACCACCCACCCATTCAGGTTAACCCTCCCTAACCCATCCCTCTGAGTATGATTCTCCATTTGTAGCCAAAATATAGAGAGCAAGCATCACTCTATGTTATCTGCTATACAAAAATAAAAATAATAATAATAATAATAATAATAATAATAATAATAATAATAAAAATAAAAATAAAATAACTGAGCCAACAGATCAATTTCACTCTCAGCATAGACCATATACAACAGGGGAGGGGAGGGGGGGTGGGCGCGCCAGAACAAAAACACCTCACCTCCTGCATGCAGCTCTATTTGTGTCCCCATGCCTTCGATCTACTGGGGTGGACGATGCAGGGCTTCTCCGGCTCCCAGGAGCCATAGTAGTGCCGCATACAGCGTGTGGAGCGCACGCCATTCGAAGGACCAGGAAGTGCGAGCGTTCCTGCATTCCACCCGCAACTTCCGGCCGATCGTGACGTCATTTCTCCCTCCACAGGCGTCAGAGGTGAAGCATGGGTGTGTTTACGTTCCACCCGCTGCCTCCGACCGTCATACCTATGGTTATTAATGCGCGCGCATCTCAATACGGCCGCGCGCTCTCCACTACTCGCTCCACTACTAGCATTGACAGAGACAGAATCTGGCTGTACAGGACAGGCAGCATTCTGGCGGGGGCTACTGACAGCTCTCAGCCCACTTTTCTCTATGCAAAAAAACCATTAGTGAAAAATGGAGAGGGGAAAGATGTATCATTTATAAAATAAAAATAATTAAAATTGAAAATGATATCAATATCAATTCCAAATAGGGAAGTGGTAAAAGGGAAGTGGAAAATGGGGTCCAAACCTATAATGTTAATCAAAATGTAAAATTGTTAAATAAAAGAAGTCCACAGAAGTATCCTTCCAAGGTGCAGTAGATCATGCAATATCTATAAAATTCATAGATTGAAATGTGACATATAGTATACTTAATGTTAAAAGAACAACACATGGAAAGCATGATACTGATCTAAAAGGGGAAGGATTATAAAGTAATAAATAATACATAATGAAAAATAAATAAAAATACATAAAAATACATAGGAGATCTCAAAGTGAATACTGTACCTCATCGGCCTATACCAATATTAGTCACCATTAGACACAGCAATAGAGTGTTCCTACTAAGAGGCTACACACCACTCCATGTAGATAGGAAATATATATAGATATAGTAAAAAAAAAATATATATATATATATATATATATATATATATATATATATATATATATATATATATATATATATATAAAACATATAATAGTAAAACATACTATGCCAAATGACAGTGGTACCCATCGCCCCAGCATATACCCTGGAGGATACCTCTGCGGACCGTCATACCATAAACGAGAGAGAGAGAGAGACACCATTGCCCGCTAGCATCTGGTGGTAATTGACACTATACCCCAATGGCGGTGAAATGCATAAAATGACAAAAAGTACATCATGTTGTCAAATAAGCCAATAGGCAACTATCTAAAAACCAACCACAACCTAATAACTAGCTTCTAAACAAATAACTAATGGCTGAAACCTAATACTACACCTGCCAAATGATCTACCCAATTCCTAGTCCTTAACCCTAGTGCATCCCATAAACCCCAAAAGTAAGCCCCAACCAGCATAGTGGAGGCGAAGAGCACACTAGAGAGGACAAACCATAATTAACCTAACTGATGCTAACAATGACTCGAAAGCTTGGACGGGAACTGAAGGAATTATGCTACATTGTGTAGTTCAATTTCCTCGTTCAGACCTTTCGGGGCCAAAGTTCCTAGGGAAATTATCCAGAAGGCCTCTCTATTACACAGCATTTGATATTTTTTACCACTATCTAAGTCGCTCGGCATTGCTTCTATGCCGAACACTTTGAGGCCCTCTGTGCTGCTACTGTGGGTTTCTTTGAAATGTTTCGGTATTGAGTAGTTGTCCTTTTCCGTCAGGATGCTACTCCTGTGCTCGTTAATTCTTGTCCTCATGACTCTTGACAACCGTCCAACATAAAGGAGGCCACAAGGGCACAGAAGACCGTAGATGACATACGGAGTACCGCAGTTAATGAACTGCTTAATCTTGTGGACCTTACCGTCTGTTCCAAAGACTTCTTTCTTTCTGTGGCACATATGCACGCAGGTCCCACAATTGCTGCTCCCACATCTGTAGCTGCCCTTCTGGTCAAAAATTGTACTCCAGGACTGCTGAGTCCTCCATTTCTTTGTTTTCTCACCCTACTAGGGGCAATAATGCTCCTAAGGTCCTTCGGTCTCCTAAAGACCAAATTAGGATGCGAAGGAAGGCTTGTCTTTAAGATGGGATCTGATTCAAGGATTCTCCGATTCTTTTTGAGGATTTTTTGTATTATGGGGGCCTTGTTGTTATACCTAGTACAAAACCGTACTTGTGGTCGTTCGTCCACATGAGGGTTTATCTTTTTTTCTTCTTCCCCAACACAAGTCATGTCGTACAGCGCAAGGTACTTTTGGAATGCCTCCTCTATATGCTCCTCTTCATAGCCCTTTTCCTTGAACTTGTTCTTAAGGACAAGATTTTGTTCTTCGTAATCTTGCTTCAGGGTGCAGGTTCACCTAAGCCTGCAAAACTGACCAAAGGGGACATTCCTAATCCATCTAGGGTGATGATGGCTCCGGGCATGGAGATATGAATTACCAGGGCTCGGTTTGAAGTGGGTTTTTGAGAAGATGGCCCCAGTGTAGTCCACCTGTAGCTCTAGGTCCAGGAAAATCAGGGACTTATCATCCACCACATGTGTAAAGGAAATCCCATAGGGGTTTCCTGCACAATGTGCTAGAAATCCTTTCAGCTCCTCATCGGTGCCACTCCAGATGATAAGAATATCATCTATGTACCGCGAGTACAACACTAGGTTCTTTCCATACGGGTTATTGGCCCAGATGTAGTTGAGTTCCCAATAACCCATAAACAGGTTCGCATAGCTGGGGGCGAACCTTGCACCCATAGCTGTACCCCTTATCTGCCTATAGTGCCTGTCCAAGAAAGTGAAGTAATTGTGGGTCAAAGTGAACTTGATGCATTCGTAAATGAAACGAGCTTGCCTGGGATCAAATAAGTGTGCTTCTGCTACATAATAGTCAATAGCTCTAAGACCGAACTCATGCTGGATAGAGGTATATAGAGATGTCACATCGAGTGATAACCATCTGTAGCCCTGCTCCCAAGTGTAAGCACTAAGTACCTCTAAAGCATGGCCTGAATCCTTAATGTATGATGGCAGGTTAACTACCAATCCCTGGAGGAAGTAATCGATATAGTTGCCCAGATTACTGGTCAAGCTGTCGATCCCTGCTATAATGGGTCTTCCTGGGGGCTTCTCCATATCTTTGTGTATCTTTGGGATATGGTAGAAGTGGGGGACCACTGGGTGCTTGGAATACAAAAAGTAGTACTCGTTTTTAGTCAGGACTTGATCTGATAATGCTTTATCCAGAAGCGCTTTTAATTCCATGTTATAGTTAACTGTAGGATCCCAAGTGAGTCTCTCATAGGTGTTGGTATCACCAATCAGTCTATAAGCTTCCTCTAGATATTGATCTCTATCTTGAATAACCAGACCTCCACCTTTGTCTGCTTTTCTTATGACTATTTCGGAGTTCTTTTTCAAACTATCCAAAGGGCCCTCCAAGCTAGCTCCGTGGTCTTTAGTATACTTCCGTTTATTGTCCCCACAGATTTTCCTGAATTCCTCCATCACTACTTCATAGAACGTGGGTATAAAATTCCCCTTGTTCCAGTGGGAATAGAAGCTGGATTTTGGTCTGAAATTAGTGTTAATTGTCCCACCCTCCAGGGTTAGGGGAGGAGAGACTCCCACAGATTCTTGACCTCCTTCCAGGTACAGCTCCTCCAAAATCTCCAATATCTCCTTGTCAAGAGGTTCAGCATGGGCAATTGGGATAGTCGTTTCTGGACCCTCATTTGTCGTTCCATATAGTTCCTTCAACCTAAAATGGCGCTTCACAGTGAGATTCCGCACAAACTTATTGAGATCGATAAAAAGCTCAAACAGGTTTGGAGGGCTCTCAGGAGCATAATTGAGCCCCCTTCTAAGCAATTCGAGCTCTGTGTCAAGGAACTCACATTTGGACAAATTGAAAATTTTTATAGTTGAGTGGCTCTCTGATGTTTTTGATCTCTCTTTGGATTTCCGCCCTCCCCTACACCCTCTTCTCATTGTTTTTGTTGCCTCCTGGTGTTCGGGGGTGATAGAGGTCGGAATGCGATGCTTTTCTGCGCTGCGGGTTTCGTTCTTCCCGCAGCTCCTTGCACAAAAAAAGGAATCTCAACCTTGGATTTGGTTATATTGGTACCGATCTTTTCTATTCCCAATGCATCATTGCATCTTGATTTCAAAAGGGACTCCTGATGTTTCTCAAATCCATCTAACGTAGGCTGTATCGGTATCGCTAGATCGCTTCTCACCTCTTGTGTTGTGATCTCCTTCTGCTGTAGCGGAATCACGTCAGTAGCAAGGTCATGGCCAATGAGGTCTCCAGCCTTCTGATTGCCTTGCTTGCTTTTCTCATTGTGATCACAGTTGCCAGATGAACACCTCTGTTCTCGAAGGGGCGGGAAGTCTTCATGCACACTACATCTATAGGGGCCCAAATCCAACCAATCATTTTGTTCCTTATTCCCATTGTTCCTAACTCTCGTCCTATTGTTTCTACCCCAATGTTTGCTCTTATTTTTGAACTGATTCCCGTTACGATTTCTGTTTCTATTGTTATTCGTCCTACTACCAGCATTGGATGAAGTACTAGCCTCAGGGTGGTCTCTTATCTCGGGGTCACTATCCTGTATATAGGTAGAGGGTCCAGGCATCTTGTCTTTCTTCCAATTAAACTCCCGCCCTGACATATAGTCCTGCCTATCCCTCTCAAATTTCCCAGACTTCTTGACTATTAAATCTGCCTCGAATTTTGTAGTTTGTTCATTAATTCTCGTATCCCATACAGCATGCACTCCACACGCTGTATGCAGCACTACTATGGCTCCTGGGAGCCGGAGAAGCCCTGCATCGTCCACCCCAGTAGATCGAAGGCATGGGGACACAATTAGAGCTGCATGCAGGAGGTGAGGTGTTTTTGTTCTGGCGCGCCCACCCCCCCTCCCCTCCCCTGTTGTATATGGTCTATGCTGAGAGTGAAATTGATCTGTTGGCTCAGTTATTTTATTTTTATTTTTATTATTATTATTTTTATTTTTATTTTTGTATAGCAGATAACATAGAGTGATGCTTGCTCTCTATATTTTGGCTACAAATGGAGAATCGTACTCAGAGGGATGGGTTAGGGAGGGTTAACATGAATGGATGGGTGGTGCTTAGTATCTGTGGGAGGGGGCGTTGTCACTAATTGGGTGTGACAGACACAGGCACATACATACATTTATAGAGAGAGTACTTCGAGAGACTAACCATTGCCCGATTAGGCTCTGAAGAAAGGGGTGCTCCCCCGAAACACGTAAGCCATCGGCCATTTGCACCGGTCTGATCCTCTCGGCAACAGGTCCTGGGGTGTCGATCTACAGAACAGCGCTTTTGCGCCCTTTTGAAAGCTATCTTTATTAGCTCATTTGTGAGTATAATTTTTGCTGTTTTTATGCTGCATTAAAGTTTATCAGTGGTAATGCACTAGGTTGGTGCGCCCTCTTTCTTTTCTGATTTTTTTTTTTTTTTCTAGCTTGAATACCCATTGTTCAAACGAGGGCTGCAAGACGCTAGGCATTACTTCTCTGGGTGGCTGCACCACATATCCAGTTCATGGACACCTGAGCGCAGGAGAGATTTTTTGTGTTTGTTCTTGTTTTTGTTTTTTTTGTTTTTTTTTGTGTTTGCCACTGACCACCATGCTGCTGAGGTGGGTGGGCTTGCTGGGGGATGGCTTGTTGGAGTGGGTAAGTTTGCTGAGGTGGGTAGGTTTGCTGAGGTGGGTAGGTTTGCTGAGGTGGGTAGGCTTGTTGTGGAGGAGGTGGAGGTGTGTGGTCCAAATCACAAACATGAGATTTAGTGGTAAGCTCTTGTTTCCTGGCCTTGCTGAAGAACTGGATGATTAGACCCTCACATAGCTCCCTTTGATCTGCGTCAGTATCTGCGTACTGCTAATAAGCTCACGGAGCTTATTAGCAGTAAAACAGCCAAACCCTTCAGCACTATTGGGTGCTGTGGCGATCACAGAAGTAGCCCTAGTTAAGAACTCAGCTGTGGCCTCATCCAGATGTTGACTCTTCCTGGCCCTTTTTTTGGGAGGACCCAGGGGAGGGATTCTGCACTCAGTTGTCATCTGGCTGCTGGGCCCAGGCTCTTCTTGGCTCAAAAATTCCTGTGTGTGTAAAACCAACATCATTTTAATTTTTGGACATCACTTTTCAGGTCATGACTTTTTAGTTTGGAATGTGTCCAAATAGTAAAGACTATCATTCTGACTCCAGAATTTCTCATTCTTGTCCTAATCCTTTTTGGCCACTACTGTCTATTGATATGGAACTCACTTTTTTAAAGCGGGGTTCCACCCAAATTTTGAACAATATCTGTATGTATTCTCTTCTTTGCCTAGATGCTTTAAAAATTTAAATCGCCGTAATTACCTTTTATTTTTCTATTCTTCTTTGCACTGCCTGGTTCTCCTCCCGTGGGAGTAGGCGTGTTTCTAGCCTCTCCCAGACTCCTGGGAGCTAGTCTCAGGCTTCCCAGGATGCCACTGAGCATGTGCGGGAACGAGCGGTGAATGCTGGGAGCACAGCATTCACCACATCCAGGAAATAAATGCTTGTGGGCTTCAAATGCCCACAATGAAGATGGAAACCGCCTGTAGTGAATAATATAAGTTATTCTTTCCGACAAAATCTGACACAGGCGGACATATTACACACAATTTGTGAGTATGTAATGCTGAGAAGAAAAGTTTGTGAATGAACTAAAAAAAAAAAAAAACGATAGATAGGTGGACCCCCGCTTTAAGACTACAAATTACTATGCATTACTACCATCTAATTAAATAATTTATATTTTTAGGCAAGCTTTTAAACAATGCTATACCTGGGTCAAGCTGAGCTCCTCCTCCTCTTCATCCTGTGTAGGATCAGGCTCAGTATCGGTGGCCTCAGCTGATGCAGAGGGTAGTGTAGAGAGAGATCTGCGTGGTACAGTTTGATCCAACAAAAAATGGAGGCTGTTGAAATACCACAGCTTGGGAACACAGACAACTTCAGCTGCTGCTCCTGATTTTTTGGATTTGTCAATCTTCTTGCGTTCCCTGTTATACATACTTCTAAGGGCCCCAATTTTGGTCTTTATCTAACTGTAGGTTGCTCTGGGGTACACAGTCTTCGCAAATTCCACCAGTTTATCAATTGCTGCCATCCTCTTGGCTTTATTGCAATAATCTTTATCTTTTACTTGCCACAGACACGTGAGCTCTCTGTATTGTTCGATAAACTGGCTAAGAAATTTGTGTGAATTCAAAGCTGACTTCATCATTTTGGTGACAAGGATCAGATGTCTACAAAACAAAACACAAGACAAACCATAATGGGTGGCGTATAGCTCATAATCTGGTCACAATATAGGTCTTTATTTAAGCAGTAGGGATGGGCTGTATGTTCGGGTCGAACATGAGTTTGACTTGAACATTGGCTGTTCGCCCGTTCGCCAGATAGCAAACCGTTTATGTTTTTTTTGGCAAATTCGAAAACTGCGGAACACCCTATAAAAGTCTATGGGAGAATTCAAAAGTGATAATTTTAATGACTAATATGCAAGCTAATTGCCATTAGGGATGAGCCGAACACCCCCCTGTTCGGTTCGCACCAGAACATGCGAACAGGCAAAAAATGAGTTTGAACATGCGAACACTGTTAAAGTCTATGGGACTCGAACATGAATAATCAAAAGTGCTAATTCTAAAGGCTTATATGCATGGTATTGTCATAAAAAGTGTTTGGGGACCCGGGTCCTGCCCCAGGGGACATGTATCAATGCAAAAAAAAGTTTAAAAAACGTCCATTTTTTTCGGGAGCAGTGATTTTAATAATGCTTAAAGTCAAACAATAAAAGTGTAATATTCCTTAAAATTTCGTACCTGGGGGGTGTCTATAGTATGCCTGTAAAGTTGGGCATTTTTCCCGTATGTAAAAACAGTTCGAGAGCAAAATTACATTTCCAAAGCAAAAAATGTCATTTAAAAGTACTAATGGTAGCAACAGAATTTAGAAACATACCTTCTTTTCGCGGGTACTCTCGGATTCCGTTCGTCTCGCGCCCAAACAGAACGTAACGTTACATCACACGCTCGTTCAATTGATATACACTACCTATGCATGAAAACTCCTCTCTCCGAACGTCATGACGCATTCGTTCGTACCGCGTGTTAACTTGACATAGACGGCGCATGCGTGAAACTCCGCTCATGTCGCCTGCCCCTGATGTTCTTTTCCTATAATATTCCCTGCCCCTTCTCTCTTCGGTGCGCAGTGAGGAGCAACACGGCGGAGACACAGATGTGTGATGTGTCAGCATCTAGTGGGGAGGAAAGGCCAGAGGCACAAATCTCACGATTCAGGAGGAGGAGATGTAAGGCCACCAACATGGCCTTTGCTGAAATGGTAGAGATGGTGGACATTTTAACTCGGGAGGATTATGATGGGAAACATGGTCCATACGCCCATCCTAATTTATTAAAAGACAAAATCCTGTCTCGTGTCGTGAGGACTCTGGACAGCAAGTTTGGGGTACAGCGAAAGAAGGACCAACTGAGGAAGCGCTGGTCTGACCTAAAAAACAGGGAGCCGGATCAGTATCTGAAAATCAAGAAGGTACTTCGAAGAAGTAAGTACTTGTCGTGTGTCCTATTTATGATTATTCACCTGCATGCTGCTCCATGTGTTTTTCTTTACTGTTGTGCTTAATGTTCGTAGGTGGAAAATAACGTTCGTAGGTAGGAAATAACGTTTGCAGGGACAAACAGTGATCGTTTGCCAATAAATACGATCTTTTTAGCTGATATAGGCTTATGACGGTTTTGGTCATGATAATTTGTCTGATTGAACGAAGTTTAAGACATTGTTGTCTAGATGTCTTTGAAATTTGAATTAATTTGAAATAGATTCAGTGGAATGTAAGGAGAGGACACTCAGCAGCTGTTTACACATCTGGACCCAGGAGCACTAGT
This sequence comes from Aquarana catesbeiana, assembly GCF_042186555.1. Lineage (NCBI taxonomy): Eukaryota > Metazoa > Chordata > Amphibia > Anura > Ranidae > Aquarana > Aquarana catesbeiana. The sequence continues at coordinate 158,630,576 of NC_133328.1, read as the reverse complement.
GTGGGACACCAGAGAAACTTGGCCAAAAAAGGTAAGTATTGCATTTTGGGTAAAAGGGAATTTTAATCATGTCTTCAACTTGGTTCTCTTCCTAAACAGACAATTGTAAACCACTTGAAAGCAATGGTTCATATTCCTATTTCTGGCCACAAATATCTGTTCAGTATACCTTTTGTTTCTTTCTCATAGGGGATAAAAGACGCAGACAACAGGGTCACCAGGACCCCCAACCTCGCCGGGACCCCCAACCTCGCCTGGACCCCCAACCCTGCCAGGACCCCCAACCTCAATATGAACCCAGCCCCAGCGTCACTGAGGATGTGGAGGAAAGAGAGGTGGAGGAAGTGGGAGAGTGTACCTTGCCAGGTGAGTGTCTGACACCCCAGCTTCAGGTAATCTATGTATGCCTGCATTTTTCTAAATACATGTTTTCTAGCACATTTTTAGGTGATGTTCTGGTTGTGGAAGAAGAAGCAGACCATTTTACGATGGACAACACCCAAAGGCTCATTGGGCAGATCATGTGCTGGAATGGCGAAATCGATGCCATGCGGAATCGCCTGGACAGAATGCAGCAGGAAATGAAAAACATGATAGATGTTTTTGGTAGAATCTGAACCCTTTTTACGTCAAAAAACATTTATCATGTTCCTGCTGCATGATGATGTCCACATTCAAATTTGGATACGTTGAACTTTGTAAGTTGTTATGTTTTTAAACATGGTTAACCACTTCCCGCCCGCCCTATAGCGGATTGACGTCCGGGAAGTGGTTGTGTTATCCTGACTGGACGTCATATGACGTCCAGCAGGATAACATGCCGCAGCGCGCCCCCGGGGGCGCGCATCGCGGCGATCGGTGGAGCGGTGTGTCAGTCTGACACACCGCTACACTGATCTTGGTAAAAAGCCTCCGGCGGAGGCTCTTTACCACGTGATCAGCCGTGTCCAATCACGGCTGATCACGCTGTCAATAGGAAGAGCCGTTGTTCGGCTCTTCCTCACTCGCGTCTGACAGACGCAAGTAGAGGAGAGCTGATCGGCGGCTCTCCTGGCAGGGGGGGTCTGCGCTGATTGTTTATCAGCGCAGCCCCCCCGCAGATCACCCCACTGGACTACCAGGGATGCCACTAGGACCACCAGGGAAGGGGCAACGTGGATGGCCAGGTATGTACCCCATGGCCATCCACATGTGCCCAATCTGTGCCAATCAGTGCCCACAAATGGGCACTGATTGGCACTATTATGCCAAAGATCTGCCCAGCAATGACCAGATCTGCCCAGCAATGCTATATCAGTGCCACCTGTCATTGCCCATCTGTGCCACCTGTCATTGCCCATCGGTGCCACCTGCCAGTGCCCATCGGTGCCACCTGTCAGTGCCCATCTGTGCCCATCAGTGCCCACCTATCAGTGCCCATCAGTGCCACACATAAGTACCCATCAGTGCCACCCATATATGCCAATCAATGCCACCTACGAGTGCCCATCAGTGTCGCCTATGTGTGCCCATCGGTGCCACCTATGAGTGCCATCAGTGCCGCATACCAGTGCCACCTATCAGTGCCCATCAGTGCCACCTATCAGTGCCCATCAGTGCCGCCTATCAGTGCCCATCATCAGTGCCCGTTAGTGCCACCTCATCAGTGCCACCTCATTGGTGCCACCTCATCGGTGCCCATCAGTGCCGCCGTATCAGTGCTCATCAGTGCAGCTATATCAGTGCCCATTATTGAAGGAGAAAGCGTACTTATTTACAAAAAAATTTAACAGAAACAAAGAAAAACTTGTTTTTTTTCGAAATTTTCGGTCTTTTTTTATTTGTTGCGCAAAAAATAAAAACCGCAGAGGTGATCAAATACCACCAAAAGAAAGCTCTATTTGTGGGAACAAAATGATAAAAAAATTGTTTGGGTACAGTGTAGCATGGCCGCGCAATTGTCATTCAAATTGCAACAGCACTGAAAGGTGAAAATTGGGCTGGGCGGGAAGGTGTCTAAGTGCCTGGTATTGAAGTGGTTAAAAAAAAAAATTATATATATTGGTTTAAAAAAAACAAAAAACAAAACAAAAAAAGAATTATATATATATTTGCTTTAAAAAAAAAATAAAAAAAAAATATATATATATATATATATATATATATATATATATATATATATATATATATATATATATATATATATATATATATATATATATATATACACATATATATATATATATACACATATATATATACACATATATATATATATATATATATATTTATATATATATATATATGTTTATATATATATATATATATATATATATATATATATATATATATATATATATATATATATATATATATATATATATATATATATATATATATGCTTTAAAAAAATGAAATAAATAAAAAAAGAACATATGTGTGATATTTGCATATTTTTTTCAAGTTGAACTTTGTAAATTCCAGTTAGTTATGCAAGTTCTGTTTTAGAACATGCCTGTTTGTGAAAAAAAACGCACATGAATGTGCACACAGATAAAAAAATTTTTAAACAAAAACAATGTGTGGTTTCTTATTTCAATGCTCAATACAAGTATATTTGTTAAGTTGGTGTAGTTACATTGACAGTGTACTCTAAAATGTGTGTAGCCGAGACACAGCACAATATAATAGTTAGCTCAAAGCTAGATTGTCACCTCATGTTGCACATCAGGTTGGTTTGCACTAGTGCCAAAATGACAAAGATCAAGGCTATTTGCAAAGCTAGCAAACAGACAACAGTAGTTCTAAGAAAATATTATTTTATTAATAAGTCAAATAATTAATCAGCAAGTAAATTTTGCTGCCAAGGCACTGCCCCTCTATCGACAAAGTAGTCTATATATTGTTCACGGACAAGACGGGCATTCTGGGAGCCCAAACCAGCACGTGCACTTTCCAGAGCTGGCATCACAGCCTCTTCAGCTGGTTGGGAAAAAGGCTCATCACTTTGCCCTGAGGCAATGTAGCTGGAAGCATTCCTCCTTAAAAAATTATGGAGGATGCAGCAGAATAAAACTACATGATTCATTTTATATTCTGCCAAGTTAATGGCAGTTAAAAAGAGCCTAAACCTACTGGGAAGAATGCCAAATGCATTTTCCACGACCCTTCGGGCACGGGAGAGGCGATAGTTGAAAATTCTTTGTTCGGGGGGGAGGTTCCTCATTGGAAACGGTTTGAGAATATGTTCCCCCAAAGAAAAGGCCTCATCTGCCACAAAGACAAAATTTAGTCCCTCAATATTGTCCTGAGCATTTGGCAAATGTAAGGTCCCTTTTTGTAGACGATCATAAAATTCTGTACGCATCATCACACTTTCGTGGGAGTGGCGTCCATTCATCCCAACATCAACATAAAGAAACTCATAGTTGGCTGACACCACAGCAAGTAGAACTATGCTGCAAAACCCTTTATAATTAAAATAATATGAGCCCATGTTTTCTAATGTATTTTCTAAATTTTGTATTCCATCCTTCCCATTTTTATAATATGCTGTGAATGAATGTCCTCTTTGTCCTCATGCATGCTGTAACCTTTTTGGTGGCCTACATGCATATTTTCCTTCACTAACCTCCCCAGCATGCTACCCTGGGCCCATACACACCTAGCCTAGTAACTTAACACTGTATTTTTTATGCTTCATTTTTATGTTTACCCCAAACACCCCCTAAAATGTGTCCCAATCTTATTCCTGTCCTTTAAATTCATGCAGAGTGCAAGAGTCCCTTTTTGGTTGTGCAAACACTTATCCCCCCCCCCAAAAAAATAAAAAAATAAAAACAGAGTCAACCAATAGAACTACTCTATCTGCTGATTTTGATAAACACATACACAGTATACCTTATTTTTTTAGTTAAGATTGCTGCATAAATTCTCAAAAGCATGCAGTGCAAGGGCCTGCCTGATTACCTTAAATTATATGTTTGTTATGATGAATACATTAGAAAACACCCATATATGCCAATCAATGCCACCTACGAGTGCCCATCAGTGTCGCCTATGTGTGCCCATCGGTGCCACCTATGAGTGCCCATCAGTGCCGCATACCAGTGCCACCTATCAGTGCCCATCAGTGCCACCTATCAGTGCCCATCAGTGCCGCCTATCAGTGCCCATCATCAGTGCCCGTTAGTGCCACCTCATCAGTGCCACCTCATTGGTGCCACCTCATCGGTGCCCATCAGTGCCGCCGTATCAGTGCCCATCAGTGCAGCTATATCAGTGCCCATTATTGAAGGAGAAAGCGTACTTATTTACAAAAAAATTTAACAGAAACAAAGAAAAACTTGTTTTTTTTCGAAATTTTCGGTCTTTTTTTATTTGTTGCGCAAAAAATAAAAACCGCAGAGGTGATCAAATACCACCAAAAGAAAGCTCTATTTGTGGGAACAAAATGATAAAAAAATTGTTTGGGTACAGTGTAGCATGGCCGCGCAATTGTCATTCAAATTGCAACAGCACTAAAAGGTGAAAATTGGGCTGGGCGGGGAGGTGTCTAAGTGCCTGGTATTGAAGTGGTTAAAAAAAAAAATTATATATATTGGTTTAAAAAAAACAAAAAACAAAACAAAAAAAGAATTATATATATATTTGCTTTAAAAAAAAAAAAAAAATATATATATATATATATATATATATATATATATATATATATATATATATATATATATATATATATATATACATACATTCATATATATATATATATATATATATATATATATATATATATATATATATATATATATATATATATATATATATATATATGCTTTAAAAAAATGAAATAAATAAAAAAAGAACATATGTGTGATATTTGCATATTTTTTTCAAGTTGAACTTTGTAAATTCCAGTTAGTTATGCAAGTTCTGTTTTAGAACATGCCTGTTTGTGAAAAAAACACACATGAATGTGCACACAGATAAAAAAATTTTTAAACAAAAACAATGTGTGGTTTCTTATTTCAATGCTCAATACAAGTATATTTGTTAAGTTGGTGTAGTTACATTGACAGTGTACTCTAAAATGTGTGTAGCCGAGACACAGCACAATATAATAGTTAGCTCAAAGCTAGATTGTCACCTCATGTTGCACATCAGGTTGGTTTGCACTAGTGCCAAAATGACAAAGATCAAGGCTATTTGCAAAGCTAGCAAACAGACAACAGTAGTTCTAAGAAAATATTATTTTATTAATAAGTCAAATAATTAATCAGCAAGTAAATTTTGCTGCCAAGGCACTGCCCCTCTATCGGCAAAGTAGTCTATATATTGTTCACGGACAAGACGGGCATTCTGGGAGCCCAAACCAGCACGTGCACTTTCCAGAGCTGGCATCACAGCCTCTTCAGCTGGTTGGGAAAAAGGCTCATCACTTTGCCCTGAGGCAATGTAGCTGGAAGCATTCCTCCTTAAAAAATTATGGAGGATGCAGCAGAATAAAACTACATGATTCATTTTATATTCTGCCAAGTTAATGGCAGTTAAAAAGAGCCTAAACCTACTGGGAAGAATGGCAAATGCATTTTCCACGACCCTTCGGGCACGGGAGAGGCGATAGTTGAAAATTCTTTGTTCGGGGGGGAGGTTCCTCATTGGAAACGGTTTGAGAATATGTTCCCCCAAAGAAAAGGCCTCATCTGCCACAAAGACAAAATTTAGTCCCTCAATATTGTCCTGAGCATTTGGCAAATGTAAGGTCCCTTTTTGTAGACGATCATAAAATTCTGTACGCATCATCACACTTTCATGGGAGTGGCGTCCATTCATCCCAACATCAACATAAAGAAACTCATAGTTGGCTGACACCACAGCAAGTAGAACTATGCTGCAAAACCCTTTATAATTAAAATAATATGAGCCCATGTTTTCTAATGTATTTTCTAAATTTTGTATTCCATCCTTCCCATTTTTATAATATGCTGTGAATGAATGTCCTCTTTGTCCTCATGCATGCTGTAACCTTTTTGGTGGCCTACATGCATATTTTCCTTCACTAACCTCCCCAGCATGCTACCCTGGGCCCATACACACCTAGCCTAGTAACTTAACACTGTATTTTTTATGCTTCATTTTTATGTTTACCCCAAACACCCCCTAAAATGTGTCCCAATCTTATTCCTGTCCTTTAAATTCATGCAGAGTGCAAGAGTCCCTTTTTGGTTGTGCAAACACTTATCCCCCCTCCCAAAAAAATAAAAAAATAAAAACAGAGTCAACCAATAGAACTACTCTATCTGCTGATTTTGATAAACACATACACAGTATACCTTATTTTTTTAGTTAAGATTGCTGCATAAATTCTCAAAAGCATGCAGTGCAAGGGCCTGCCTGATTACCTTAAATTATATGTTTGTTATGATGAATACATTAGAAAACACCCATATATGCCAATCAATGCCACCTACGAGTGCCCATCAGTGTCGCCTATGTGTGCCCATCGGTGCCACCTATGAGTGCCCATCAGTGCCGCATACCAGTGCCACCTATCAGTGCCCATCAGTGCCACCTATCAGTGCCCATCAGTGCCGCCTATCAGTGCCCATCATCAGTGCCCGTTAGTGCCACCTCATCAGTGCCACCTCATTGGTGCCACCTCATCGGTGCCCATCAGTGCCGCCGTATCAGTGCCCATCAGTGCAGCTATATCAGTGCCCATTATTGAAGGAGAAAGCGTACTTATTTACAAAAAAATTTAACAGAAACAAAGAAAAACTTGTTTTTTTCGAAATTTTCGGTCTTTTTTTATTTGTTGCGCAAAAAATAAAAACCGCAGAGGTGATCAAATACCACCAAAAGAAAGCTCTATTTGTGGGAACAAAATGATAAAAAAATTGTTTGGGTACAGTGTAGCATGGCCGCGCAATTGTCATTCAAATTGCAACAGCACTAAAAGGTGAAAATTGGGCTGGGCGGGAAGGTGTCTAAGTGCCTGGTATTGAAGTGGTTAAAAAAAAAAATTATATATATTGGTTTAAAAAAAACAAAAAACAAAACAAAAAAAGAATTATATATATATTTGCTTTAAAAAAAAAAAAAAAAAAAAAAAAAATATATATATATATATATATATATATATATATATATATATATATATATATATATATATATATATATATATATATATATATATGCTTTAAAAAAATGAAATAAATAAAAAAAGAACATATGTGTGATATTTGCATATTTTTTTCAAGTTGAACTTTGTAAATTCCAGTTAGTTATGCAAGTTCTGTTTTAGAACATGCCTGTTTGTGAAAAAAAACGCACATGAATGTGCACACAGATAAAAAAATTTTTAAACAAAAACAATGTGTGGTTTCTTATTTCAATGCTCAATACAAGTATATTTGTTAAGTTGGTGTAGTTACATTGACAGTGTACTCTAAAATGTGTGTAGCCGAGACACAGCACAATATAATAGTTAGCTCAAAGCTAGATTGTCACCTCATGTTGCACATCAGGTTGGTTTGCACTAGTGCCAAAATGACAAAGATCAAGGCTATTTGCAAAGCTAGTAAACAGACAACAGTAGTTCTAAGAAAATATTATTTTATTAATAAGTCAAATAATTAATCAGCAAGTAAATTTTGCTGCCAAGGCACTGCCCCTCTACCGACAAAGTAGTCTATATATTGTTCACGGACAAGACGGGCATTCTGGGAGCCCAAACCAGCACGTGCACTTTCCAGAGCTGGCATCACAGCCTCTTCAGCTGGTTGGGAAAAAGGCTCATCACTTTGCCCTGAGGCAATGTAGCTGGAAGCATTCCTCCTTAAAAAATTATGGAGGATGCAGCAGAATAAAACTACATGATTCATTTTATATTCTGCCAAGTTAATGGCAGTTAAAAAGAGCCTAAACCTACTGGGAAGAATGGCAAATGCATTTTCCACGACCCTTCGGGCACGGGAGAGGCGATAGTTGAAAATTCTTTGTTCGGGGGGGAGGTTCCTCATTGGAAACGGTTTGAGAATATGTTCCCCCAAAGAAAAGGCCTCATCTGCCACAAAGACAAAATTTAGTCCCTCAATATTGTCCTGAGCATTTGGCAAATGTAAGGTCCCTTTTTGTAGACGATCATAAAATTCTGTACGCATCATCACACTTTCGTGGGAGTGGCGTCCATTCATCCCAACATCAACATAAAGAAACTCATAGTTGGCTGACACCACAGCAAGTAGAACTATGCTGCAAAACCCTTTATAATTAAAATAATATGAGCCCAAGTTTGATGGTGGGACTATCCTCACATGTTTGCCATCAATGGCACCTCCACAGGGGAAATTCCATAAATTGTCAAACTGGACCGCCACATCCTTCCATTGTTGGGTGTTTGAAGGAAACTGTGGAGTCAAACAAATAAAAAAATATTAAGACTTGAGCACATAAAATTGCAACCATATTTGACACAAATATTGTGGGGCAACATAATATTATAACATTTAAATGTGTATTTACAAAAAAAGGATAAGTTGTAATTATATGCTCCCTCACCCCCTCTGGTGGCACATTCTAAAAATGTTGGGGGGGGTTTGAATGGGTAGCTGTTTTTGACAAGTAAAACTCTACACTTCCATGAGAGCTAAATGCATTAAAAATTAAGTTTCATTTTGCCTGACCATCCATCTTTAGAAGATTGTCAGGCCAGCGGACAGGTAAGAAGTGGCCTAATCCACAAATAAGAATGCACATTGTCCAAATCTATACACATTTTGACATACATCGGACAAAATAATAACAATGTTCGTTAATTATGATTATTCGTTATGATAAAGTTAAAAACCCAGGAAGTCAGCACAGCACAGGGATGTTGGGAGCCCCTCATAATGAACACAGCACAGGGATGGTGGGAGCCCCTCATAATGAACACAGCACAGGGATGGTGGGAGCCCCTCATAATGAACACAGCACAGGGATGGTGGGAGCCCCTCATAATGAACACAGCACAGGGATGGTGGGAGCCCCCCATAATGAACACAGCACAGGGATGGTGGGAGCCCTTATAATGAACACAGCACAGGGATGGTGGGAGCCACTCATAATGAACACAGCACAGGGATGGTGGGAGCCCCTCATAATGAACACAGCACAGGGATGGTGGGAGCCCCTCATAATGCTAAATTCATCATAACAAACATATAATTTAAGGTAATCAGGCAGGCCCTTGCACTGCATGCTTTTGAGAATTTATGCAGCAATCTTAACTAAAAAAATAAGGTATACTGTGTATGTGTTTATCAAAATCAGCAGATAGAGTAGTTTTATTGGTTGACTCTGTTTTTATTTTTTTATTTTTTTTGGGGGGGGGGGATAAGTGTTTGCACAACCAAAAAGGGACTCTTGCACTCTGCATGAATTTAAAGGACAGGAATAAGATTGGGACACATTTTAGGGGGTGTTTGGGGTAAACATAAAAATGAAGCATAAAAAATACAGTGTTAAGTTACTAGGCTAGGTGTGTATGGGCCCAGGGTAGCATGCTGGGGAGGTTAGTGAAGGAAAATATGCATGTAGGCCACCAAAAAGGTTACAGCATGCATGAGGACAAAGAGGACATTCATTCACAGCATATTATAAAAATGGGAAGGATGGAATACAAAATTTAGAAAATACATTAGAAAACATGAAGGTGATATTAAAGCAAAAAACTTACATGAATATAGTCCTTCTGCAGGACTTATAGTACTACATGTCTCAGGAATAATCACTCCCAGAGCCTGGGGAGAGATACCAGTGGTAAACTTGATATCCTGGAGACTCCTCCCCGTCGCCAAATAATGTAAGGTGGCTATGAGCCTTTGCGCTGCTGGAATAGCAGCCCTCATGCAGGTGTCCTGCTTCATGATATAGGGGGACAGCAAGGATAATAGTTGCTGAAAGCAGGAGTCCATCATCTGGAGATAATTCCGATAATCATTTGGATTATTCTCCTGCAGCTCACGCAGCAAGGGCATATGGCTAAATTTGTCACGATTAAGTAGCCAAGTTTTGGCCCAAATACTCCTCATCCTATTACTCCGACTATTCCTGGTCCGGGCTAGAGTCACAGCAAGAACTCCAAGCCCATAAACAGCACGCTCTCTCCTAGGATTGCGTAACATGGCTGGTTGCCCTACAAACGGTCGGAAATGCAAAGTAACGCATGGAACTGGAAACCACGAATCTGCACTGACCAAACGTCTACTAATTAGAAATTAGCAGAAGGAGCCCTAAGGGTGACGCCGGAGAATTGAACGTCTTCTTTTGAAGTGTCATCAGTACGTTGTATTGTCACTACATTCGTGTTTGTTGCCTAAAAGTCTGACCGTCTGTATGCAATACAAGTTCAGGGACAACGCCCTTTGTTCAAAAATCCACGGGAAAGTTTGTACAAGGTCCGATCGTGTATATGGAGCTTAACACACACTGAACAGAACGTTATCTCATTCGATGCCACTGACCAGACGAATGATTACACTGACCAATACACAGAAGATTTGTAACAACTGAAGGTAAGCAGACCAGTACAATGGTTCTAGGGTATTAATTGTTAGGTGTAGTTTGGCAACTGAACAATGATGCATTTATTGTTACAGGAGCAATGGTGGACAAATTTACGTCACCACATTTCCTGCCACAATTCCTTGAAATGTACCAAGACCTTCCATGTCTATGGAAAGTGCGCTCCAAAGACTACTCAGATCGTCAAAAACGTAAAGAAGCGTATACTAAATTAGTGGAACTATGCACTGTTGTGTATGCCAAAGCAGATATATCCTATGTGACCAAAAAAATTGCAAATCTGCGTACTATCTTCAAAAAAGAATTGAATAAAATTAATGAATCCAAAAGATCTGGTGCAGGTGAAGATGAAGTATACGTGCCACGCCTGTGGTATTTTGAGAGTCTTACGTTTTCTGACTGACCAGGAGGAAGCACGACCCTCTGTGTCAAGTTTAGACAGTATCTGTGGAAATATTTCAGGAGATGAAGAAGGTGGAACATTTGAGGAAATGGCAGACAGTCAGGTAAAGTCATCATATTATGTTTTATTATACACTTTTATATGTACAGATCAGAAAATCAAAATTGAAGATAATACAAAAAAAATTCCCACACACATCAAAATTTAAAGCACATGAACCTTTGTACATTTTTTTTTAAATAAAATATAAAATATAACATAACACCTGTGTTTAGTACTGAAATAAGAGATAAATGCAGCCACTCAAATTTACATATCATTTAGAGATAGTTTTGCCAATTTACTGCTCCAGAACCCAGAAAATATTGCATATAATCCAGGCGATTCTGACGAGCGAATTGACTTGAGAGACGTGGTGGGGCACGGCCTAGGTTTAATAACCCTTCTGTATCATTACACCACTCACCAGGCATGACAACCCCAGACAGAGTATCTTCCCGGTCCACCAGGGATTGTGGCATGTTGGTGGAGCTAGTACACCTTAAGAAATTATGCAACGCACAGCAACAATGAACTATAGTGTCAATTTTTGGGGGAGCTACATTTATTGCTGTATGGAAGATACAAAAGCGGTTGGCCATAATACCAAAAGCATTTTCTACAACTCGTCTAGCGCAAGATAACCTGTAATTAGCCACTTCCCGCCCGGTCCATAGCAGATGACGGCCGCGCGGTGGTTCAGTTATCCTGACTGGGCATCATATGACATCCAGCAGGATAACATGCCACCGCGCTAGCGGGGGCACGCATTGCGGCGATCGGTGGATCGGTGTGTCAGTCTGACACACCGCTACACCGATCTTGGTAAAGGCTCTTTACCACGTGATCAGCCGTGTCCAATCACGGCTGATCACGCTGTCAATAGGAAGAGCCATTGATTGGCTCTTCCTCACTCGCGTCTGACAGACGCGAGTAGAGGAGAGCCAATCGGCAGGGGGGGGCTGTGCTGATTGTTTATCAGTGCAGCCCCCCTCAGATCACCACACTGGACCACCAGGAATCTCCACTAGGACCACCAGGGAAGGGGCAACATGTGGATGGTCAGGTATGTACCCCATGGCCATGCACATGTGCCCAGTGTGCCCAGTCAGTGCCCAATCTGTGCCAATCAGTGCCACCCACAAATGGGCACTGATTGGCACCTTTATGTTGCAGTGATGCCCAGCAATGCCACCCTTAGGGGCATCAGTGCAAACAATCAGTGTCATCAGTGCCACCCATCAGTGTCCATCGGTGCCACCTGTCAGTGCCCATCTGTGCCCATCAGTGCCCACCTATCAGTGCCCATCTGTGCCAACTATCAGTGCCACCCATAAGTACCCATCAATGCCACCTATGAGTGCCCATCAATGCCACCTACGAGTGCCCATCAGTGCCGCCTATGAGTGCCCATCAGTGCCACCTATGAGTGCCCATCAGTGCCGCATACCAGTGCCACCTATCAGTGCCCATCAGTGCCACCTATCAGTGCCCATCAGTGCCACCTATCAGTGCCCATTATCAGTGCCCGTCAGTGCCACCTCATCAGTGCCACCTCATTGGAGCCACCTCATCGGTGCCCATCAGTGCCACCGTATCCGTGCACGTCAGTGCAGCCATATCAGTGCCCATCATTGAAGAAGAAAACATACTTATTTACAAAAAATTTTAACAGAAACAAAGAAAAACTAGTTTTTTTTCAAAATTTTCGGTCTTTTTTTATTTGTTGCGCAAAAAATAAAAACCGCAGAGGTGATCAAATACCACCAAAAGAAAGCTCTATTTGTGGGAACAAAATGATAAAAAATTTGTTTGGGTACAGTGTTGCACGACCGCGCAATTGTCATTCAAATTGCGACAGCGCTGAAAGCTGAAAATTGGTCTGGGCGGGAAGGTGTCTAAGTGCCTGGTATTGAAGTGGTTAAATATTTTTTGATCAGGTGTAAGGTTTTTAAGGGAAAATGGTTTCAACACATTGTCAGGTAATGCAAACGCGTCATCTGCAACAAATATGAAGTTTAGTCCTTCCACTGTGTCCTCTTGGGATGGTAGATTTAGAAGTCCATTTTTTAAACGATGAAAAAAAGCGGTTTTCTCAATTATTCCCCCATCAGAATTTCGTCCATTTTTGCCAATGTCCACAAAGATAAACTCATACTTTGCATTCACGATTGCCATTAGGACGATGCTAAAGTAGCCTTTGTAATTATAATAGAAGGAGCCAGATTTTGTTGGGGGCATTATGCGAACATGCTTGCCATCTATGGCACCACCACAGTTGGGGAAATTCCAATAGTCGTTAAATTGTTTAGCTGTTGCTTCCCATTACTCCACAGATGCCGGTAGCTGTGCAAAGGTAAAAATATATGTTAAAAAAATATTTAAGGCTTAATTCTCGATAAATTTTTTAAATTGGCTTTATTATACAGGATCTATTTGGCAATGAAACACAAACTGTCACATCACCACCAGTAAGCATGACCAAAAAGAGAAAGACAAGGCAAGATTCGACAGGCAACTTTCTACTACAAGCATCTGCAGCGTTAAATCAGAAGAGGGATGAATATGATGACCTGGGTGCATTTGCAGCAAAGAACATACGCAGGATGTCAGAAGACCAAAAACAATTACTGGAACCATTACTCATTCAACTTCTTAATAAAGGGTTAAGGGGGGAGCTGACCACAAATACACACTTAGCTGAGCACAAAACCACACACCCCCAATCATCGCAACTACCTCAACAAATGCATCAGTGGCACGTTCCATTCACACAGCAGGATCGTCAACAAAGCAACTGGGGACATGATTGTCAGTACACATTTTTGTGAATCACATACATTTGGTTTAAAATATGTTATCTTTGTCAGTTTGACATGTTATGAACTAGTTTGAGTTTACTGATATGTTTAGAGCTTCTAAAATCAAAGTTAAACAAAGCAAGCTGTACAGTGTTTGAAAGTTAAAAATAAAAGCACTGTGTCATTATCTTTAAGTATTCGTCTTATGATTCTTATGATGGCTTGGCAGGTCTCAGGTATGATGCGGCCAAACGGCAGAGATTCCAGTGGTGAATTTTAGGTCTTAGGTCTTACCTCTTCCAGTTACCAGAAAACAAAGTGTTGCTACCAGTCTCTGCTCTGCTGTGATGCTAGGTCTTAAGATTGTGTCCTTTTTTGTTATGAGGGGTGACACTTGACTCAGTAACAGCTGAAAGGACTCATCAGGCATCCTCAGATAGTTACGATAATCATCGGGATTGTTTTCCTTCAGCTCTCAAACCAATCTCATATGAGAGAAGTCATCACGGTTCTTCAGCCACTCTTTACTCCATAACCTTCGCCTTTTGCTTCTGGGCTCCTCTACTTGCTGTATAGCCATCACTCCAAGCATTACTATGGCAATGGTCCTCTCATCCACATCCATATTGAAGGTGGTGCAGTAGATCTCTACTATGCACAGGGTTCGTTCCGACTAACATACATTGCTCCTCTGGGCATATACGTCAAATACAGGAAGCCACAGTGCAGAGGTCAAACACATTTTGACACTTCCTTTATATATGCAAAAAATGAACGAAAAAACAATACATTGATGTTCATAAACGATTTATTGTTTGAAAATCGTTACTTACCTGATGGCGTGACCATTTGCGTTCACTACCGAACGTTCATTTTTCGAAAATGGGTTCGGCCGATTTTTTGTATAGTGTATGGCCAGCATTAAAAAAAACTCCACATTAGGAATATGGTTGCCACCTCATCCCTTTAAATCCGAACACATATTAATTACACAGTTTCTGTGGCTGATTAAGGTGGTAATTAAACTCACTTGGTGCCTTATCTGCATTTAATTAGCTTCAGAACCTGTGTAATTCAAAGGTGTTCGGGTTTAAAGGGATGAGGTGGCAATTAGGAATAAAATACAACATGTACAATTCTACACAAGTGATCTTGTAACTTAAGATAACTAAGCTGTTTAAGTTACCCATCTACTTCAAAGTACAGCCATGCAGACTAAAAAAAGCAGTACAAAAACAAATTCAATGCAATAGGAATTAGTGTGCTTGGGAATAACCCTCTAAGGGGTTAACTACTGCTAAGGAAGGCAAAATACTGCAGCTTCCAAGACAAGCTCAGACATTCACCAGGTGATTTGTTCATCAAAACCCAGCCATGCCAGAAGCAGGACAATGAAAAAAGTTTTGTTCAGGTCAGAAACCAAAAGGTAGGGCTCTAACAGATTATGATAAAATTCTGCAGCGTACACAGATCACCCAAGGGAATAGTATTTATTACTAAGGATGAGCTCAAGCGTATAGTGGCCCGTCCATAGGGGGAGCACGGGCCCCCATCCCCCACCAGCAGTCACAAAAATAAATACATTTTAAAAAAGGCCCTTTAAAAGAAAAAAAAATAGAAAAAAATGTCCTTTAAGTGCACTGTGTTCGGGCGCCTGACACAGTGCACTATAGGAAGCGCCACGTCAATGCAATCATGAGATTGCAGACGAGGCGCTTCATTTGCAGGCTTTTGAGTTGGCTTGTGACAAAGTCCATCACGCCGGACAACTTCCGCCCGCCCGTAGTATCACTTAACTCGGAGGTGCTTTGTTCTCAGAGTTAAGACGGACTTCCGGTTTCCCTGTGCCAGTGGTAAACCGGAAGTGACGTCAGAAGCTCCGTAGAACGCACGGCTCGAGCGGAGCTGGTAAGTAAGGCTCTAAAAGGCTGCAAAATAGGTGAACTGTGAGCGCCATGCTTGGCGCTCGAGGTCCACTCAGCTGTGTTAGGAAAGCAAATGACTATTCGCTTTCCTAACACTGAACAGCCTCTCCGCCAATCAGGTCCTTGGGTCTGTTTCCTGTCACCTGATTGGCTGAAACTACAGGCGCTGCTATTGGATGCCTATCAGGAGGAGAGGACGGAAGATGAGGCAGGAGACGCATGAAGGACTCCGCTTGTTGCCGTCACCCGCTGCCCCACAGACACAGGGTAAGTGCCGGACAGATGGCAAGTGGGCGGGGGGCACACTGGCAGCATTTAATGGGCACACTGGCAGCATTTAATGGGCATACTGGCAGCATTTGATGGGCACACTGGCAGCGTTTGATGGGCACACTGGCAGCATGTGATGGGCAGTTGGGCACACTAGCAGGATTTGATGGGCACACTGGCAGCGTTTGGGCACACTGGCAGCATATGATGGGCAGTTGGACACACTGGCAGCATTTGATGGGCACACTGGCAGCATATGATGGGCAGTCAGGCACACTGGCAGTGTTTGATGGGCACACTGGCAGCATATGATGGGCAGTTGGGCACACTGGCAGCATTTGATGGGTACGCTGGCAGCATTTAATGGGCACACTGGCAGCATATCATGGGCACACTGGCAGTGGCAGCATTTGGCACAGTAGCTACGTTTGATGGCACAGTGGCTGCATTTGCTGGCACAGTGCCTGCATTTAATGGGCACAGTGGCTGCGTTTGATGGGCACAGTGGCAGCATTTGATGGGCACAACGGCAGTGTTTGATGGCACAGTGGCTGCGTTTGATGGCACAGTGGCTGCGTTTGATGTTTTTTTTTTTTTCAGTTTGTTTGCGCCCCCAAAAAATTTTGAGCACCAGCCGCCACTGCTCAGGCGTGTTCGCAAATCCACGTGCCCGCATCTTCTAGGAAGCTGTCACTCTGCAGCGCTAATCACAGGCAGTGAGACATTTCCTGATCTGTGCAGCCGCAACCGGGAAATGTCTCACTGCCTGTAAATAGCACTACGGAGTGTCAGCTTCCTGGCGGGCACGTGGACTTGCGAACACGCCTGAGCTCATCATTATTTATTACCATTGCACATTTTAACAAAAGTGGAGTATACCTCAAGCCCAAAATCCTTTTATAACCCCAGGCTGCTATAGAGCTCAAAAAAAGCATCCCAGCTGCCATATGGGGATCCATTCCATCCAGAGAAACATCAAGGAACCACAAGGAAGATTTGGCATGCATCACAGAGACAAAAAGGCAATAAAATCAGTAAAATCAGGCAGAGTTACATACCAGATAGCTGCAGCCATGGTGTAACCTCTGGTAACAGCCATACATTTAGCAGGGCATTAATCCCAATGCCAGCCATAATACCCACACAAGAGGCCTATATAAGGGTCTGTACAGTGGGGTCTGCACCTGCGGGGCAACAGGTGGCCAGCCACAAGTTTATTGCAGCCAGGTAAGGGGTGCTTGGTCCTACTAGGGGTGGAGGAAAAGAAAGGAACCCCAACTGAGGGCGGGAGTCAAATTTAGTAGTTAGGTCCTGCAGGTGGGGGTATGGGCGGAGTATACCCAGTAGTAAGATGACATGGAAAAATGCTTATAAAAGCAAAATACCCATTAACTCTCCTAAACTCTTCTAACCTCTTGTGCTATACGAGCTGCCATGAACATTTTTTATGCTGCGTTTTTTGCCAGAGGTTGCATAGCTGGTAAGGTTTAATAAAGACAATAGTCCATCCAGTTTAACCTGTGTGGGTGTGTGTGCGTGTAGATAGTCATTTCCCATATCCCTGTATATTGTGTTCACTAAGATGCACATCAAAGAGTCTTTTAAAATTATCAATACTTCCTGCTGACACCACCAATTGTGAAAGAGAGTTCCACATCCTTACTGCCCTGACAGTGAAAAACCTCCTACGCAGCTTAAGGTTAAATCGCTTCTCCTCCAATCTCATTGTGTGGCCCCGTGTTCTCTTACACACCCTGAGACTGAAAAGTTTCTTGCCTACACTGGGATCACCATTGAGATATTTGTATATTGTTCTGGAATTTTTTTTCTGCTCCTGGTATGCATGGACCCTAAAGGATCTATTTTTTTACCTGGCATTTCCTGTACTACAGTATACAATTAGTTGGGTAAAGTCATGTAACTTATAGGGAATACTGTAAGTATAAAAATATGTTCCAGGCAGTGCTTAATGTATATGCAGGTGTAGCAGTACCCCCGTAGGGACTGCTGAAATTTTGGATGGTCTGTCACCCTACCCAGCCCGACACCCACCTCTCAAACACTCGGAGACATAGAACAGTCCACATGCTTTGATTTTTTTGTTTTATTGAGGGGATTGAATATGGGATGCCCAACAGAATCGGTAGAACCTGCCTGGGACAACTTTACACAGTCCAGTATATACTCTCCATTTCTCCTCCTGCACATCACTTCCTCTCCAATCTTCAGGTCTTTCTCCTCCAGCACATCACTTCCTCTTTAATCTTCAGGCACAGCTAGCACAAAGTGGTTAGGCCTGACACTGGCTCAGCCAGGCCTTTAGCAATTGCCCTTTGCAGGCAGGGACCGCGGACCCCTATAGTGTAGCAAAATAGAAAGTCTCTGGTGCTAGCTGCCCTAAACACAGCTTCAGGCCCTGCCAGCCCTCCTGGCCGCAGATGCCTCTCCACTGCCCATTTCACCACAGTCCACTCCTCTGGTTCAGCACCCATCTAAGACTGCATGCTCCCAGTCCTCTCTGGTGTGTCTCCCCAGTCCTCCTGACTGTGCCTCATCCACCAGCCCTCTTGGTGGTGACCAGTTGTCCTCTCTGTAGTCTCTTAGTAGTGCTCTCTCCCACTGTCCTCTCTTTGCTCTCTTTTATGCCTCCAGTCCAAGACCTCTTCATGTGTTCCTGAAGGTGGTCCCAACTGCACCCGAGCTAAGGCCCAAGGTCACCCCCCCACAGATTGGGGAGCTCCCTCAAAGGCCCCGACAGCATCCACACTCTCTCACTCCAGCTCATCCACCCGACAAGTCTCGTTACAGTCTCCAGTCTCGTTACAGTCTCCAGTCTCGTTACATGATCCAGAAACTCTGGCTCCCCTATGTCAGAGAGCAGCTGCTGCAAGGGAGATGAGGGAGCACCAACAATGGCGGGGAAATGGGAGCCAGTGGGTGATGTCACAACTCAAACAATTCAAGCGCTTCCTTACACAGGGGAGCCGTTGCTGCTGGATCACACGACTGGACCCGACCAGATTAAAAGAAGGCATTTACAGTGTTTTTTTTATATAGGCTATGCAGGATAGGTTAAAGGAGGGGGGAGGCAGCATTTCTAAGAATTATGGTTATTAGCCTTTACTAACACTTTAAGGAATATGTCAAGGAAAAAAAATATGCAGTACATCTCTGCAATGCATGTGTCTATTTTGTGTTTTATCTTTTTACCATTTCACTACCAGGGCTGGGTTTTTTTTTTCATTTTTTGCACGTTTAAAAATGATTTTAGGCTAAAAAAGGCATTATGTAAAACTCCCAAACAGTAAATATTTTTTGAAAGCAGATAGCCTGGAGAAGAAAAAAGTGATAGTTCCAATTTTTTATGTCATATTATATTAGTGCAACAGTTTATCAAATGCAAAATTTCACTTAAAAATACACTACAGTAAATTTTAGGGCACATAAACGCAATACATTTTCCAGTTTTTGGTAAAATATAAATGATGAGTTTGTGCTGAGTAAAATTAAAATTGTGCCCATAAAACAGTGATAAACTTCAATACTAGCTGGGGAAAGTGACACGGGGACTTGGAAGCAATGTTTTACATGCCACTTCCAGGTCAGTAACAGGGGGGGAGCACCAACAGCGAACGTTCTTACCCAGCGACACCCACCATGCTCATCCTGGGCCTGTCGATGATGGATTTATGAAAGACAGAAGTTGTGAGACAAATCTAAATTTCTTTTTAAGAGGCGGTAAGTAAAACCTTAGACAGAGGGGTGGCTGTGGACGTAGTATACTTGTATTTTGCAAAGCGTTTGACACAGTTCCCCACACATGGCTAATGTGCAAGGTTACTGTAATGCCTCGTACACACATGATCGCACTTTCCGACAACAAAACCGTGGAATTTTGTCCGAAGGGTGTTGGCTCAAACTTGTCTTGCATACACACGGTCACACAAATGTTGGCCCGACAATTACAAATGTAGTGACGTACTAGATGTACTAAGTGGTTTTTCAGCCCTTTAGCACCACCCTTTGGGCTCCTTCTGCTAATTTTGTGTTAGCTGAAGTTTGGTGAGTGTTGATTCGTGCTTTTCGCGCTTTTCAGTTCACGCTTTTCATTTCGTGCTTTTCAGTTCGTTTCTGAATGGCCGTTCGTCAACCAGACATGTTGCAAATTGGAGGAAATAACGTGTTGGTTAAATAATGATTTGATTTGGTATATTTTCTATATTTTTGGATGCATAGAATGCACTTTTTGGTTAAGTTCTATTGGCAGATAGCACGTCTATTTTTTTTTTTTTTTAATGTTCAATAAAAAAATTGTGTACAATAATACTTGGCTATGTGTTTTACTTCAAATGACAGTTTGGGAGTAGGTATTTACATTTTAAAAAATACAATGTAAAATTGACAAGGGACACCAACATAGCTGTATCTTTAATCTTATAAACTACCCGATAATGGTGTTGTGGTAACTTGCACAAATAAAAAAAAAACATAATAATATTATTCTTGATATCACTAGAAAAAAAAGCCTTTGAAAATGTGTTTGCAATAACTCCATCAGTATCACCAGCAAAGCAGCTTCATTATTATCCCATTAAAGAAGGAAAGAATTGTGTGCTGCATTTGGAGATTTCATAATTTGCCACGTTACGAATGTTAATTCTCTATTACAAACGCTAGTTTACAAGACCAACCACTTCTGCTTCCAAGCATGCGTGTTTGTACTTTGGACTTTTGTCCGACGGACTTGTGTACATACGATTGGAAAATTCGACAACACACATTTGTTGGAGGAAAATTTGAAAACATGCTAGCCAACATTTGTTGGTGGAAAGTCTGACAACAATTGTTTGATGGCACATACACACAGTCAGATTTTCCGCCAACAGCCTGACATCCAACATTTCCTGTCGGAAAGTCCAATCATGTGTACAGGGCTTACGTCCACAAGTCTGGAAAAATCAGGTTGTAAACGGTTAGAAAACTGGCTAAGAAACCGAATTCAGAGAGTAGGGGTTAATGATTCTTATTCAGAATGGTCTAAGGTTATCAGTGTTGGGACTTTTACTTTTTAATATCTTTATAAATTATATAGAGCCTGGTATTAAAGGTACCATTTCAGTCTTTGCAGATGACATATGCAGTAGAATAAACATCCTTACAGAATGTCTCCAACTTACAAGCCCACCTCAATGCACTGTTTAATTGGGCAACTATGTGGCAAATGAGGTTTAATGTTGATAAATGTAAAGTTATGCACTTGGAGGCTAAGAATATGCATGCATCATACATACTAGGGGGAGTACAACTGGGGGAATCAATGGTGGAGAAGGATCTGGGTGTTTTGGTAGATCATAAGCTTAATAATGACACGCAATGTCAAGCTGTAGCAAGCAAAATCCTTTCTTGTATTAAGAGGTATGGACAGCAGAGAGAGAGGGATATAATTTAGTTCCTGTACAAATGATTAGGAAGACCACATCTGAAATATGCAGTTTAGTTTCTCATTTCCTTTACCAGGTGAACAGCTTCATTAATAAACCAGCTCCATTATCTAGGATCTCAGTTGAGATTCTCAACGTCAATGTCAATTTTTGTATATGTACATTCACTTTGCAAAGTAAATGTAGGTGAAGCTGTATTTAATTTGAGTACTCAATCATGTGCTAGCAAAAATCTTTTTTTAGGCTGGGTTCACACCTATGCAAATTGGATGCGGGTTTCCCCGCATCCAAGGCTCTCTATGGAGCCATTTCACATATCTCCGTTGTGGCTGTGGAGCGGCTTGCACAGGAATGCTGTGCATCTTTGGCTCTGCTCCAGGGCCTAAATTCGTCACTGAAACGGAGAACAGGGACGCATCAGACCCCTGCTGCGAGCCGCATACGTGTGAACCCAGCCTTAATGCTTAATTTTTTTAAACTATTTCCTTACACATGACAAAGTTACTGTCAACACAGGTTCACTGTGTTTACTAACCCCAACTTTGCTAAATGCATGTTGATTTTGCAAAATATATGCTCTTCTACTCCTTTAGTAAATCAACCCCACTATGTTTATACGTGACCTCAAAAGGTTATGATTTCCTAAATGGGGATGTAAAGAAGTGTTCAATATGTAAAAAAAAAGGACACATGGTATGGAACTGTAATAAGTGATGAAATACACTGTATTTCAAGCAATAGAGTTTGATCTCATACTAAACCGCTGTTGTCAGCACAAACATGCAATTTAAAATACAACATAGAAACTCCTTGGAGGGGCTTTTGTGTGTTCCCGTTTCCCAGCATGTCCCAGGTCCTTGTAATACATTTCTTATCATCCATCGCTTTACTTGAGACTCCTTATATCATCATATAAGTAAAATGAATAGGAGCAGCTTAGTAGCTTTTATGGATGGAGAAATGGCAGGTCATAAAGATGACAGTTATGCTGTCAGACTTGTATATTTAAAAATAACCTAAGAGCCTGTTTTTTTTTTAAGTGAGAATGTAAAGAATACATATTGCTTTATTGATCCATAGGTTATAACCCTTTTTATAGTCACTACCTAATAAAAGAAATTGACTTTCAAGCACTATAAATTGTAGTGTATATCTACACCTGTCCATCTATGCAAGTATTCATAACAAACAATTGATATTGTGGAATAGACATGAGGAAGTCTGAAATAAAAATTTACAGGTTATTTATTTATTTATTTTACTTTAAAGTAGATCTAAACCTATCTGGATGACATTTGCTAAGTCACTGTGCACCATAAAAGATTGACATTTCTTCCTGTTTTCACTTTTTATTTTGATTCTCATCAGTGCTAATCTCTTTAGCCTCTTTCAACAGCTTCCTATCTACACGCATTTGTTCCAGCGTCAGCTGCATGTCATTGACTTGGACAGACTTCCTGATAGCGACAGTATTGAACTACATTTATGTACTATATGACAGCATGGTCACTTGTCTACACTAGGGGTGCATTTGATAACTCAGGAGCACCATTGGGAGACGGTTGTCACTTTATAACAAAAGTGTGTGAGTCCCATATAATGTTTTTTTCCAGTTCAAATATAGTGGATTGAAAAAAATTGCAAATAATATAGTTATGTTCTAATTTTAGATTGTAAGCTCTAACTAGCATGGACCTCTGATTCCTCCTGTGTTGAATTGGATTGTAACTGTACTGTCTTCTCTTACTGTATGTTGTAAAGTGCTGTGCAAACTGTTTGCGCTATATAAATTCTGTATAATCATGATAATAGTAAGAATAACCAGAAGAAAACCTTCTTCTTCAATTTAGGAATTCATTCAACATATTTAAAACTATTTCAAATATTGAATATTTAGCATAAATTGTACAAAAGTCAGCGTATTGTATTACCCAATATATATGTAATAAAGATGATAATAACAAAGGTTCCAATCAAAAAGTGTGGTAGGTTTTTCCTGTGATAGGTGTTGTTCTTAGAGACATTATCCTCACTTCCTGTTGCTGTGACCACACAAATAAAGAGAAATCTACCTAAATGGAAAACAGCAATAAAACCCTATAAGGATTTCAACCATTCCCCACTGCAAAAATAGTTTTAAACTGGAGTTCTATTTTAATTACCAAACTTTTTTTAATCAGTTCCTGCCCGCCCACAGTACATTTACTACAGACAAACAGCATGGGCAGACTAGATCCTGTACATGTACGTCAGCTGCTGATGGGATCGCATGATCTCAATGTAAACACAACTGTTATGAATGGGTTTCATTTATAACAGCTATGCTTATTATTGTGATTGGCCCACAGCTATCACATGATAGCTGTGGGCCAATCACAGCACACAATAGTAATCACAGCTGTTATCAATGTAACCTACTCATGACAGTTCAAAACATTGCTGTTACAGTGATCATCACTGTAACAGCAAAAAAAAAAAAAAAAAAAAAAAAAATCTATGATCACCCACCCCCCCTTTGCACTGGTGACAGTAGATTGTAAAGTAAAAAAAAACACATTTTGCTTAATTTCTTCAGTGTTTAATTTCTTAATTTTTCAAAATTGTAACAAAAAAATGACAACTTCAAATACCTCAGACTGTACAAGAAAGGGGTCATTTTGGGGGTACTTGTACTGCCCTTGCATTTTAAGGGCCTTAAGAAATGAGATAGCACATCAGGATTAGGCCAAAAAAATTAATTTTGGTCTCATCTGACCAGAGCATCTTCTTCCACATGTTTGCTGTGTCCCCCACATGGCTTCTCACAAGCTGCAAATGGGATTTCTTATGGCTTTCTTTCAGCAATGGCTTTCTTCTTGCCACTCTTCCATAAAGGCCAGATTTGTGGAGTGCACGAATAATATTTATCCTGTGGACAGAGTTTTCCCACCTGAGCTGTGGATTTCTGCAGCTCCTCCAGAGTTACCTTGGGCCTCTTGGCCGCTTCTCTGATTAATGCTCTCCTTGCCTGCCCTGTCAGTTTAGGTGGACGGCCATGTCTTGGTAAGTTTGCAGTTGTGCCATACATTTTCGGATGGTGGATTGAACAGTGCTCCGTGAGATGTTCAAAGTTTGGCATATTTTTTTATAACCTAACCCTGCTTTAAACTTCTCCACAACTCTATCCCTGACCTGTCTGGTGTGTTCCTTGGTCTTCATGATGTTGTTTCTTCACTAAGGTTCTCTAACAAACCTCTGAGGCCTTCACAGAACAGCTGTAACTTATAATTTATAAGTTACACACAGGTGGACTCTATTTACGAATTAGGTGACTTCTGAAGGCAATTGGTTCCACTAGATTTTAGTTAGGGATATCAGAGTAAAGGGGGCTGAATACAAATGCACGCCACACTTTTCAGATATTTATTTGTAAAAAATTTTGAAAACCATTTATCATTTTCCTTTCACTTCACAATTATGTGCTACTTTGTGTTGGTCTATCACATAAAATCCTAATAAAATACATTTATGTTTTTGGTTGTAACTAGGGATGAGCTTCGTGTTCGAATCGAATGCATGTTGGACTCGAACATTGCCTGTTCGGTCGTTCGCCGAATTCCGAACAATATGGGCCGTTTGTGCCAAATTCGAGTGGCGCGTCACGGCCTATAATTCACTGCGGCATCGCAGTGCATTACTGGCTGATGATTGGCCAAGCATGCACTATGACCCGCATGCTTGGCCAATCAGAGCCCCGTCTGTACAGAGAGCCGTAATTGGCCAAAGCCATGGTGGCTTTGGCCAATTATGGCTCAGGGGGTTTAGTACACATGCCACACTATATAAGGCCGCCTGCACGGCGGCCCTGTGTAGTGTGTTTCGGCGTTGAGAGAGAGATAGATAGACAGAGGGACAGTGTCATTTGATTTAAGTTAGATAGAGTAGGCAGGCAAGGCAGTTAGCTGCACTTACAGTGTATTGTGTATATATATATATATATACATCCTAGGTGTTGTATATATAGATATATATATATATATATATATATATATATATATACACTGTATTCAGTTTAGCTAGATCCGTTCCTGTTATTGTCTTCCTACTACTGACAGGCCGGCAGGTGTTTTTACAGTATTTACAGCTACCTGAAGAACATTGCTGGTGTTGTTCTAAACCTATTAGTCCTTTTAGCTACAGTATTTACAGTTAGTGTAGTGCGTCCTCTGCACAGTGTGCACCTAAAGCTACGTGAAGAAAATTAGTGTTCTACTGATCCTATTAGTACAGTACCACAGGCAGCTGTAGTATTTACAAGTTAGTGTAGTGTGTCCTCTGCACAGTGTGCACCGAAAGCTACCTGTAGAAAATTAGTGGTGTTCTTCTGATCCTATTAGTACAGTACCGCAGGCAGCTGCAGTATTTACAAGTTAGTTTAGTGCGTCCTCTGCACAGTGTGCACCTAAAGCTACCTAAACAAAATTAGTGGTGTTCTTTTGATCCTATTAGTACAGTACCGCAGGCAGCTGCAGTATTTACAAGTTAGTGTAGTGCGTCCTCTGCACAGCGTGCACCTAAAGCTACCTGAAGAAAATTAGTGGTGTTCTTCTGATCCTATTAGTACAGTACCACAGGCAGCTGTAGTATTTACAAGTTAGTGTAGTGCATCCTCTGCACAGTGTGCAGCTAAAGCTACCTGAAGAAAATTAGTGGTGTTCTTCTGATGCTATTAGTACAGTACCGCAGGCAGCTGCAGTATTTACAAGTTAGTTTAGTGCGTCCTCTGCACAGTGTGCACCTAAAGCTACCTGAAGAAAATTAGTGGTGTTCTTCTGATCCTATTAGTACAGTACCACAGGCAGCTGTAGTATTTACAAGTTAGTGTAGTGCGTCCTCTGCACAGTGTGCACCTAAAGCTACCTGAAGAAAATTAGTAGTGTTCTTCTGATCCTATTAGTACAGTACCGCAGGCAGCTGCAGTATTTACAATTTAGTGTAGTGTGTCCCCTGCACAGTGTGAATCTAAAGCTACCTGTAGAAAATTAGTGGTGCTCTTCTGATCCTATTTATACCACAGGCAGGCAGCTACAGCATTTACAGTTAGTGTAGTGCGTCCTCTGCACAGTGTGCACCTAAAGCTACCTGAAGAAAATTAGTGGTGTTCTTCTGATCCTATTAATACCACAGGCAGGCAGCTACAGTATTTACAGTAAGTGTAGTGCGTCCTCTGCACAGTGTGCACCTAAAGCTACCTGAAGACAATTGCTGTTGTTCTGCTCCTATTAATACCACAGGCAGGCAGCTACAGTATTTACAGTTAGTGCACTGTGTCCTCTGCACAGTGTGCACCTAAAGCTACCTGAAGAAAATTTGTGGTGTTCTTCTGACCTATTAATACTACAGGCAGGCAGCTACAGTATTTACAGTTAGTGTAGTGTGTCCTCTGCACAGTGTGCACCTAAAGTAGGGTGACCAGACATCCACGGTTTCCAGGGACAGTCCCTGGATTGAGGACACTGTCCCCGAACTAAGTCTGTCCCCAGTTTTATCCCCGGATTGGATTTAAACAGGGGCTGGGGCAATTTCAAAGACAGTCAGTGCAGAATTATAAAAAAAAAATCTGAATTACACCCCCCGCTCTGGCGGGGGTATTTCTTTCTTTATCTGTGCCCCTTTCTGATGATCATGTGCTGTTCGGAGCGGAGAGAATATTTCTTCAGTTTCGGGTGCATGCCCATTCCGCTCCTGCTCGCATGCTCTTCTGCCTTGGCTCAAGTCCTGGCCAGCCACCTGCCCATTTCCTTGCCTTCCCAGGTGGAGTGATCTTCCTCCGCTCTCCACCCAGTAGTAGCCGGGGGTCAGAGCGTAAGGCTTGACAGTCCCCGGATTTCATTTAAAAAATCTGGTCACCTTAACCTAAAGCTATCTGGAGACAATTGCTGTTGTTCTGATCCTATTAATTCCACAGGCAGGCAGCTACAGTATTTACAGTTAGTGCACTGTGTCCTCTGCACAGTGTGCACCTAAAGCTACCTGAAGAAAATTAGTGGTGTTCTTCTGATCCTATTAATACCACAGGCAGGCAGCTACCGTATTTACAGTTAGTGTAGTGCGTCCTCTGCACAGTGTGCACCTAAAGCTACCTGGAGACAATTGCTGTTGTTCTGCTCCTATTAATACCACAGGCAGGCAGCTACAGTATTTACAGTTAGTGCACTGTGTCCTCTGCACAGTGTGCACCTAAAGCTACCTGAAGAAAATTAGTGGTGTTCTTCTGTTCCTAAATGAATACCACAGGCAGGCAGCTGCAGTATTTACAGTTAGTGTACCGTGTCCTCTGCACAGTGTGATGAGGTCACTGATTCCACGTGGGTGCCTGATAGGAGAGAGGAGGAGGAGGCACATCACCAACGAGGCAGGATGCCCTCCAGGGGCCAGCTTAAGGGCAGCACACCGACTGCATCACACCGCAAAGCTCCGCATGTGCAGGGCGCTGCTGTCTCTGTGCGTTATTCCAAAAGTTCTTTGGTGTGGGCCTTTTTTGAAATGAGTGCATCAGATCCCACCGCTGCTATTTGCAACATATGTCTCAAGTGTATCTCTCGTGCCCAAAACATCTCCCGCTTGGGCACCACATGCTTGACCAGACATATGTTGACCTGCCATGCAGTTCGTTGGCAAGCGTACCTTAAAGACCCACACCAAAGAACAAAGAGGACCTCTCCTTGCTCCTCATCAGCTGGGATCTCCAACCCCACTATACCTTCAGTCCTCTCTGAGACCTGCACTGAGAGGAATGAAGGTGTAGAATTAGGTGTGTCACAGCCAAGTACTTGTGGGCAATCTACTATTGGTACACCGACGTCAGATTGTACCAGGCAAATTTCCCTGCCCCAGCTGCTGCACCGCCGAAAGAAGTTCGCTCCCTGCCATCCACATGCCCAGCGGTTGAATGCTAGCTTGGCTAAATTGCTAGCACTTCAACTGCTGCCTTTTCAGTTGGTAGACTCTGCTCCCTTCCGTGAGTTTGTGGAATGTGCGGTTCCTCAGTGGCAGGTTCCCAAACACCACTTTTTCTCATGGAAGGCGATTCCAGCTCTCTACCGGCATGTGGAAGGCAATGTCTTGGCCTCGCTGGACAGGGCGGTCAACGGTAAGGTGCAATTACCGCTGACTCGTGGTCCAGCAGGCATGGACAGGGACGTTACCTATCTTTCACAGCGCACTGGGTGACTCTTCTGGCAGCTGGGAAGGATGCAGAACAAGGTGCAGTAGTGTTGGAGGTTGTTCTGCCACCACACCTCCAAAATACTACTAGTGGTGATTCTGCCACACCTCTCTCCTCCACCCCCTCCTCTTCTTCTTCCTCCATGGCCTCTTCCTGTGCTGATTTGACTTCAGAACCAGAGGTGCTCCGTAGGTGTTCAAGGGGCTATGCAAGCACGCAGGCCAAAAGATGCCATGCGTTGCTTGAGCTGGTGTGCTTGGGGGACAGGAGCCACACTGGTGCAGAGATTCTGTCAGCTCTGCAGGGGCAGGTTCGGAGGTGGTTGAACCCATGCCAGCTTAAGGCAGGTATGGTGGTTTGCGACAATGGCACCAACCTCCTCTCTGCCCTCCGACAGGGACAACTGACCCATGTGCCCTGTTTGGCTCACGTCCTTAACTTAGTGGTGCAGTGGTTCTTGGGCAGGTACCCAGGCTTACAGGATGTCCTGAGGCAGGCCAGGAAAGTCTCTGTGCATTTTCACAGGTCATATAATGCCAGTGCTTGGCTGGCTGACCTCCAAAAGGAATTTAACCTGCCCAAGAACTGCCTAATCTGTGACATGCCCACCAGGTGGAACTCAACGTCGGCCATGCTGCAGCGGCTGCACACACAGCAGAGGGCCATCAATGAGTACCTGTGCGACTATGGCACCAGGACAGGGTCAGGGGAGCTTGTTTTTTTTCCCCACACCAGTGGGCTATGATCAGGGATGCATGCACTGTCCTGTCACCATTTGAGGAGGCCACGAGGATGGTGAGCAGTGACAGTGCATGCATCAGTGACACTGTCCCCCTTGTCCACCTGTTGGAGCACACGCTGCGTGGAATAATGGACAGGGCACTTGAGGCAGAACAGAGGTAGGAAGAGGAGGACTTCCTTAGCTCTCAAGGCCCCCTTTATCCAGACAGTGTTCCTGCATGCCCGCCGATCACACAGGAAGAGGAGGAGGAGGAGGAGGAGGAGGAAGAGGAGGATTGTGTCAGCATGGAGGTGGAGCCTGGCACTCAGCATCAGCAGCAGTCTTTAAGGGATCATTTACAGTCCCAAGAAACCCATGGACTTGTACGTGGCTGGGAGGAGGTGGCTGCAGATCATGTTGTCCTTAGTGACCCAGAGGACTCCGGACCAAATGCCTCAGCAAACCTACGCTGCATGGCCTCCCTGATCCTGCAAAGCCTGCGGAAGGATCCTTGTATTCATGGTATCAAGGAGAGGGATCAATACTGGCTGGCAACCCTCCTTGATTCACGTCACAAGGGTAAGGTTGCGGACCTTATCTTGCCATTGCAGAGGGAGAAGAGGATGAAACATCTTCGGGAGGCCTTGCATAAAGGTCTGTGCGACGTGTTCCCAGAGACTGGGAGGTTACAAACTCCTGTTCCTGGACATCGTGTTGCTGAGACTTCGGTCAGTCAAAGGAGGAGGTGGCTGTCTGACCGATGCGTTCAGACAATTTTTTAGTCCGCAGCCCCAAGGTATGATCAGTTCCAGCAACCATCGCCAGCGTCTGTTTTACATGGTGCAGGAATACCTAGGGGCAAGATCTGACTTGGACACCTTTCCCACTGAAAATCCTCTGGGTTACTGGGTCTTGAGGATGGATCACTGGCCAGAGCTTGCATAGTATGCAATTGAGCTACTGGCCTGTCCTGCATCCAGCGTTCTTTCGGAACGCACATTCAGTGCTGCTGGAGGTTTTGCAACCGATCACAGGGTGCGCCTGTCCACCGACTCGGTCGATCGACTGACCTTCATAAAAATGAATCAGTCTTGGATCACCACTAGCTACCAAGCACCTGATGCTGATGTAACCGAATAATTTTTTTTTGAAATGTCAGATCCCTTCAAGACTGCCTATGCTGATGCTGAGTGACTATCCTGTTATGCTGAGTGACTATCCTCTTCCTCCTCAATGATCATGCTGATAGCTTGTAAGAATATTTTTGGTTCTGGGCGCCGCCACCAGTGGCTAAGGCCCAATTTTTCAGCCCCTGTTTAACAGGGGCGTGTAATTACAATTTTTGATGCAATATTTTGCAAGGAGGGTTCATTGCTGCACTCAACTAGAATATTTGTGAGGGGTTGCAGTGTTGTGGCACCAGCACCAGTGCCTAAGGCCCAATTTTTCAGCCCCTGTTTAACAGGGGTGTGTAATTACAATTTTTGATGCAATACTTTGCAGCAGGGCTTGTTCCAGTGCTCCAACTAGAGTATCTGTGAGGGGTTGCAGTGTTGTGGCACCAGTGCCTAAGGCCCAATTTTTCAGCCCCTGTTTAACAGGGGCATGTAATTAAAATTTTTGATGCAATACTTTGCAGCAGGGCTCGTTCCTACGCTCCAACTAGAGTATCTATGAGGGGTTGCAGTGTTGTGGCAACAGCACCAGTGCCTAAGGCCCAATTTTTCACCCCCTGTTTAACAGGGGCGTGTAATTACAATTTTTGATGCAATATTTTACAGGAGGGCTCATTTCTGTGCTCCAACTAGAGTATCTGTGAGGGGTTGCAGTGTTGTGGCACCAGTGCCTAAGGCCCAATTTTTCTGCCCCTGTTCAACAGGGACATGTAATTACAATTCTTGATCTAATATTTCACAGCAGGGCCCGTTCCAGCTCCCACCAAGAGTAACTGTGAGGACTTACAGTGTTGTGGCAACACCACCAGCACCAAAGGCCCAATTTTTCTGCCCCTGTTCAACAGGTGCATGTAATTACAATTCTTGATCTAATATTTCACAGCAGGGCCCATTTCTGCGCCCACCAAGAGTAACTGTGAGGACTTACAGTGTTGTGGCACCAGCACCACCACCACCAAAGGCCCAATTTTTTTGACCCTGTTCAACAAGGGCATGTAATTACAATTCTTCATCTAATATTTCACAGCAGAGCCTGTTCCTGCGCCCACCAAGAGTAACTGTGAGGGCTTACAGTGTTGTGGCAACACCAGCACCTAAGGCCGCAATTTCTGCAGAGTATATAGGGCAGGCCCCTACTTTTAAACATCCAACTTATAAACGACTCCTACTTGCAAACGGAAGGAGACAACAGGAAGTGAGATGAAATCTACCCCATAGGAAGGGAAATTCTCTCCTGTAAGAGTTAATATGGGAAAAACGGGTCTCCTCTCCACTGATGCTTTATCACCAATCCTTGTTTCACTAAAAACCCCAAATTGTCAAAAAACATTTGTCATTGGGACAGAAAGTGAGGTAAAATCTTCTGAAGAGGTGCACAGACAGCAAAACAAATGTGGGGTGATAACCCTTCCCCATGTTTTCCAAAAAGCTTAAAAATAGATTTTTTGGCTGGCGCTACACTTTAAAAATGTACCAGTTCAAAATTACAAACAGATTCTACTTAACAACAAACTTACAGTCCCTGCCTTGTTTGCACCGCCTGTATACTGCTGTTCAGAGGGCCTGGGGCCCCACACCTTTCCTTTTTTTTAATTTGGGTGCGGGGGTTCCCCTTAATATCCATACAAGACCCAAAGGGCCTGGTAATAGACTGGGGGGGGGGTACCCATGCCATTTGTCTCACTGATTTTCATCCATATTACCGGGACCGGACATTGCATTAAAGCCGTAAGCAGTTTTAAATGACTTTTATTACTTTAAAATGTCATTTTGTGCAGGGACTGTTCTAAGCACGGGAAACATGTGCCACTTTACAGGAATACTATAGACACCCCCTAGGTACAATATTTAAAGGAATATTTCACTTTTTTTTTCACTTTAAACATCATTAAAATCACTGCTCCCGAAAAAACGTTAGTTTTTAAAACTTTTTTTTGCATTGATACATGTTCCCTGGGGCAGGACCCGGGTCCCCAAACCCTTTTTAGGACAATACCATGCAAATTAGCCTTTAAAATTAGCACTTTTGATTTCGAACGTTCCAGTCCCATAGACTTCAATGGGGTTCTAACGTTCGTGCAAATTTTCGGTCCGTTCGCAGGTTCTGGTGCGAACCGAACCGGGGGGTGTTCGGCTCATCCCTATTTGTAACATGACAAAATGTGAAAAATGTCAAGGGGTATGAATACTTTTTCATGGCACTGTATGCTTTAAATTATGTGTGCTTAAAATTAAATTTTGGCCTAGATGCACAATGATCTCATGCTTATTGGTAGCTACTGCCCGTTTTTGTGAGGTACAGAAAGAATGATCAAGAAGGTTACAAAACCTGTCCTCATCCCTATTATTCCTCATGTTAAAGTGGAACTAAAAGTCTTGATAGAGGACTACATGCTGGCCCCTTTTGCAGGTTAAGATACTGAGGAAAAATATAGCTGGAAAAATGGACTTTATAGGCAGAAAACACACAGTAGTCAAATATATGTCTCCAAAATTCTAGTCTCCAGATATTCTATATGCAACCAGGTGATTCTTTATCACCACCGCAAGTGATCCCCTGGTGAAGAGATAGCTGTTCCCTCCTTCCTTATTACTATCTAGTCTGGCTAAAGTGCATTACAGGTTAATGCCACATGTCTTATGATGAGGTCTATCTAACTTGATGTACTTTATGATACTTGGCATGTCCCCACATCCGCCCATAGCTCAATTGCATGTGTATGTCCTAGGTGCTGGTTTATAGACACACTATTTGCTATATGTTTATATCACTCCGGTGAATAAGTATATATCCTGATGCATGATCTATGCAACTATATCTATGTATACTGTATATACTTAATGAATGTCTCTCCATTTTCATTTAAAAGTTTTATATAAGCTCCCGAAGAAGCGGTTCCCAGCAAAACATGTCAAGCTTCCTGTAATTCATACTTTACTAGCCAACATGACAATAGTTGGGGTTGTCACCAGTACACCCCTAACGCAGAAGGCTGTCTAGGAGACATATATTTGACTATTGTGTGTTTTCTCAATTGTTGTCTTTTAAATTCTGTTTTTATATTTATGTAGTGTGTTTAATCAAATGTATTACTTTTTATCAGTGGTGCCTATAAAGTCAATTTTTCCAGCTATATTTTTCCTCAATTTTTCAATATGTTAGGATGTGGCACTTTGTTATTTTTGTACATCCGCATCGCTATCCTACATTGGTGTGCTTAGCTTTTTTCTTACCTTTTGCAGGTTGAACATTGAAAATACTCTTATGCCGCGTACACACGGTCGGAATTTCCGACAACAAATGTTCGATGTGAGCTTGTTGTTGGAAATTCCGACCCTGTGTAGGCTTCATCGGACATTTATTGTTGGAATTTACGACAACAAAAATTTCAGAGCTGGTTCTCAAATTTTCTGACAATGGATCTGTTGTCGGAAATTCCAATCGTGTGTACACAATTCTGACGCACAAAAGTCTACGCATGCTCGGAATCAAGCAGAAGAGCTGCACTGGCTATTGAACTTCCTTTTTCTTGGCTCGTCGTACGTGTTGTACGTCACCACGTTCTTGACGTTTGGAATTTACGACATTTGTGTGACCGTGTGTATGCAAGACAAGTTTGTGCCAACATCCTTCGGAAAAAAATCCACGGTTTTGTTGTCGGAAAATCATATCGTGTGTACATAGCATAAGATTGTAAGCTCTAGTGAGCAGGGC
This sequence comes from Aquarana catesbeiana, assembly GCF_042186555.1. Taxonomy (NCBI): domain Eukaryota; kingdom Metazoa; phylum Chordata; class Amphibia; order Anura; family Ranidae; genus Aquarana; species Aquarana catesbeiana. The sequence continues at coordinate 158,596,337 of NC_133328.1, read as the reverse complement.
ACTCTGATTCTTACTGTATTAAATTGTATTGTAATTGTTCTGTCTGCTCTTATGTTGTAAAGCACTTGTGGCGCTATATAAATCCTGTATTATAATAATAATAAATACATTTAAAATCCAGTAAGGTACTGTCTCACCCTGCTCTGCAGAGCCTCAGTTGTGCTTTATTCCTGGCACTGTGATGATAATCAGTGAGTCACTAGAGGCTAATCTGCTGACAACCTCAAGATTTACTGCCGATGAAAGGGGGAGGAAGCAACAGGAATAACACAAACTATGCTGAAGGAACACAGATTAGGGAGAGAGAAAAGAAAAGCAGGAGAGATGACGTGACGGGACACACTCTGCTGCCAGGGAGACACAAGAGTTAAACTTACAAGGGCAGTGTCTTATTTATCGCCCAGGGAGATGGCGTTCAATAGGGAAGTGACTGCTATAAGCTTCAACAAAATGGTGACCTCCAGCAAAACGAAACAGGAGCAGTGCTGGAGGCAATTTACAGCACACTAATTTTGGTAGCATAATTATCAATATGGAATGTACACTCACCGGCCACTTTATTAAGTACACCTCGCTAGTACCGGGACCCCCTTTTGCCTTCAGAACTGCCTTAATTCTTCATGGCATAGATTTAACAAGGTGTTGGAAACATTCATTTTCAAAACTCATCAGACCAGGCAACGTTTTTCCAATCTCCTGTTGTCCAATTTTCATGAGCCTGTGCGATATATAGCCTCAGTTTCCAATTCTTAGCTGACAGGAGTGGCACCTGGGGTGGTTTTCTGCTGTTGTAGCCCATCTGCTTCAAGGTTTAATGTATTGTGCATTCAGAGATGGTATTCTGCATACCTTGGTTGTAACAAGTAGTTATTTGAGTTACTGTTGCCTTTCTACCATCTCAAACCAGTCTGCCCATTCTCCTCAGACCTCTGACATCAACAAGGCATTTTTGTCCACACAATTGCCGCTCACTGGATATTTTCTCTTTTTCGGACCATTCTCTGTAAACCCTAGAGATTGTTGTGCGTGAAAATCCCAGTAGATCAGCAGTTTTTGGTTCTGGCCCCAACAACCATGCCATGTTCAAAGTCACTTAAATCCCCTTTCTTCCCCATTCTGATGCTTAGTTTGAACTTCAGAAAGTCATCTTCACCACGTCTTTATGCCTAAATGCATTGAGTTGTTGTCATGTGATTGATTGATTAGCAATTTGTGTTACCAAGCAATTGAACAGGTGTACCTAATAAAGTGGCCGGTGAGTGTATGTTCCTTGCTAAAGAACATAATTTTTTTATCAAGTTGTGATGGGTAAAGTTCAGCTGTAAACTCTGCAGAGGTCAGAAGATTGTCTTTTTGGTGGTCAGAGGTACTGGTACAATTTTAAAGTTTGTGAGCAGCTTCGGAAAAGGGGGCAGCATGTTCCATCTCAGCAGGTTGGCTGTTAATAGTAGAATTATTATGAATAAGATGACAATTGTTATCCTTGACTATAATTCTCTTTAGCTTGGTATACCTTTAAGTTAAATCAAGCAAAACCTGTGCCATAACAACAAAGTACTTAAAAACCTTAGAAGTTTTAAACATCTATCAAAGTGCAAATGGAGAAATTGATTTGCTCATCTAAGCAGGAGATTAGAAGAATGCAAAACTTTCATATAACTCAAATTTAGTGAACTGAAGAAATTTGTCTTCTGTTTAATTTTTGCAAATCCTGCTTAACCTAAACGAATCCAAGCAAAAATGGTAAGAGCAGTCTAATACCATGCACCCTGTCTGAGGTCACTTATATGAGTAAATTGTGATTTATATGTACAACCAAACTTGATAGAAACAAGTAACATTTTCTTGCAAGTTCCTCATTTAGCATCTCACCTTTGTAGATAACATATTTTCTGCTCGCCTGGGATTTTGAGTCTTGCATCGTTACCGAACATCTGTCACACAATTCCAGTTATATCTTTTAATCTGCCACACTGGGAGAGGCTGGAGACAAAGAAAACACCAGATGGAGTCAGCAATTACGGGTTCTGCATATGATGTGTCACTTAAACAATTCCTTAGCACTAACCAGTAATTTAAAAATACACTGGTGTAGATTCACATATGAATAGATGAACTATATGGTGTAATTAATTCTCTGGGACACTCACTTTCTGTGCAGATATCCTGGTGTATAAATAAGAAATAAATATAAATGTATAGCATACACATGCAAAGAGCAAAAATAATAATATGGCAAATGTACATTAGTCCTAGAGATAAGGATTATGTTTGAAGGATACAGAGTAATTATTCACAAAACTAATGCCGGACGGACACACGGGCGGACTTTTCGACCGGACTGGTCCGACAGACCGAATCCGGCGGACAATTCGACCATGTGTGGGCTCCATCGGACCTGCAGCAGACTTTTTCGGTCAAAAATCTGACAGACTTTAGATTTGAAACATGTTTCAAATCTTTTCGACGGACTTGAGTCCGGTCGAAAAGTCCGCTCGTCTGTATGCTAGTCTGATGGACAAAAACCGACGCTAGGGCAGCTATTGGCTACTGGCTATGAACTTCCATCCTACGAATCCGTCGGACTTTGGTGTGATCGTGTGTAGGCAAGTCCGTTCGTTGGGAAAGTCCGTCGGAAGTCCGCCGAAAGTCCGTTGGATAGACTGTCGGACCAGTCCGGTCGAAAAGTCCGCCTGTGTCTACGCTGCATTAGAGACTCTACCACTTTGTCTATTCAGAGCAAAATGGCAGGTTCTCTTGAAAAAGTAACTTTCCCCCCACCTACCTATACGTACCTTCTTTATTCTTTTGTGTGAAGGAAGGTATCCCTATGACCTCACATCTGTATCATCCCAAAGTACAATGGTAAGCGGCAATCTCAGCCTGGACTCCGGCCAGGCCCTGCCCCCAATGCGTTTTGCTCTGCCCCTCTGAGCTTAGTCATTAGGATTGAGATCCCAGGCATGTGGGGGAGATTTTATGCATCATCGGCTGTCACATTTTGTGAAAAATGAGTGTTAGGTGTGTGTAGATCTATTATGGAGCTGTGTTAGAGACAAAACAAGTTTCTAATCAACCTAATCAGACTGCAGAGACCGAATAAAAATTGGATAGCATTGATACAAAATTGTACTTTTTGTATTTTTTTTGCATTTTTCTGTATTTTTGTATTTTTTGTAATTTTGCATTTAGATACCAATGCTAACCAATTTTTATAGGTCACTGCGGTCTGATTATGTTGCCACTTACCATTGTACTTTGGATGACACGGATGTGTGGCCACAGGGATACCTTCCTTCACACTGAGCAATCTTAGGAGCCAGGATGGACTCCCTCCCGACCAGCACTCCCTGCGGTGGATATCAAGGATCAGTACCCCCTTCATTGAACCTGAGCAGCACACGATAGAGGTCCTTTTTAATCTTCTCCTTTGCTCCACTGGGAGTCCAAAGCCTATATAAGCTTTTTGTTGGAAGATATTGGAGCTTACATAGGGTTAATACCTATGTCTTCCTTGGATGACAATTTAGGCCTGAGCACTTGGCTCTGGGTGAAAGGGAAGGAAGTCACATGCCCCCCACAACTGGGTGACAAAAATCAGTATGGGGGAAGGGGATTAATTTTTCAAGAGAATCTTTTTAATAGGGCTGTGGAAATTAAAGACTGATTCCTCGATTAATCGTTAATTTTTTTTGATCGATCAAAATTCTTTTGATCGGTACTCATCTCTCCGCCGGCTTCCGGGTCTTCAGGGAGTTCCATCGGAGATCCGGTGACGTCACGGACATCGATATCACCGGACTCCTCCCTCCTTCCCCAAGTGCCTCCGTCTGCTAACGAAGGGAAGGGGGGAGGAGTCCGGTGACATCGATGTCCTTGACGTCACTGGACAGCCTGGACAGTGATGGTTAACTGGATGGATGTGGTTAACTTTCTAAGTTTTTCTTAAAGTTTAATAAAAAAAATTACTTACGTCAGTGCTACAGTTTGAATTTAAAACGTATTTGTGTGAACTGTGAAGTTAAGTCATGGATTGTGGAAACTAACTAGTGTCGGGTGATTGTATATAGTGTATACCACATTTACCACTGACTAATGCAGAGTTGCAATGCAAGGAGATCAGCTAAAAGTAGTTGGATCTGTATGTGCATTATAATTAATCGAAATTAGTTGATTAATCAATTTAAAAAAAAATCGATTAATCGAACATGAAAATTTAAATCAGTAAAAGCCCTACTCTTTAATAATTGAATTCCTTTTTGCATAAGTGCTGTTGATTTGAATGACAAATTCATGACAGTTCAAATATACCAGTGAAAATTATAGCCTTCTCCTAACTGCCACAGATACTACAAAGTCATCTGATGGTATCACTCTCCCTCATTGGATTCTTTCAAGCGCAGTGGCGGCTGGTGCTCAAAATTTTTTGGGGGCGCAAACAAACTGAAAGATTCTAAATAAAATTTGTCAATTGCAGCCTCACTGTGCCCATCAAATGCAGCCACTGTGCCAATCAATTGAAGCCACTGTGCCATCAAACGCAGCCACTGTGCCCATCAAACACAACCACCGTGCCCATCAAATGCAGCCACTGTGCCATCAAATGCAACCACTGTGCCATCAATTGCAGCCACTGTGCCATCAAATGCCGACATTGTGCCCATCAAATGCTACCACTGTGCTCATCAAATGCCACCACTGTACCATAAAATGCCGCCACTGTGCCCATTAAATGCTGCCACAGTGCCCATCAAATGCTGCCACTGTGCCCATCAAATGCTGCCCCTGTGCCCATAAAATGCTGCCACTGTGCCCATCATATGCCGCCACTGTGCCTATCAAAAGTTGCCACTGTGCCCATCAAAAGTTGCCACTGTGCCCAATCAAATGCTGCCACTGAGCCCCATCAAATGCTGCCACTGCGCCCCATAAAATGCCGCCCCTGTGCTCATCAAATGCCGCCACTGTGCCCATCAAAAGTTACCACTGTGACCCCCCCCACTGTTTGCCATCTGCCTGGCACTTACCCTATCTTGGTGGCGGGTCAGGCAGCCGGTGACGGCGGCAAGCTGTGGGACCTTGCAGCGGCGAGCTGTGTCCTCCATGCGTCTCCTCCCCTCCTCCTGATAGGCGTCCAATCACATCGCCTTTCCTTTCAGCCAAGCAGGTGATGGGAATCAGACTTGCGCTACCTGATTGGCAGACTTGCGCTTTTCTAACACACCTGGGTGGACTCCAAGCGCAATGTTTTGCGCTCCGAGTTCACCTTTTTTGAAGCCTGTTAGAGCCTATGGCTCTAATCAGGTACTTCAAAAATATACCGCCTGACACTGTAATTCAGGCGCCCGGCGCCCAAAAAGGGACCGGACACCTGAATAGGGGGTGGCAGCAGCGGCCATGGATAGATTCATGCTATGCACAAGTCTATACATATATATCCATTAACCATAGAGGGGATGGCTGGAGAGAGGGGTGGGTGTCCGTGTGCACTTAATGGACGCACAGCCACTGTAACAGTGCACAACCAAAAAGCGATTAGGAAATTTAATTACATTGCTGGTTTGTCATTCCAGTAGAGGAAGATGCAAACTGTTTCAGAGAAAACACGAGACCAGAGCCTCTGATAAGAAGCTGGCAACCACTGATGTCCTCCCAAAACAGTTTGTTTCATTCAAGCTTACACAACATTTTTTAACAAGCAGTGATCACAGGAAAGGTCTTATAAGATGACAGGCAAAGTGTGTATGGAACATATACAGCTGCATGAAAGGGTGTTTGAACGCTTGGAAATTATCTTTATTTTCGCTGTGTGGTCTGATTTTGGACACTAATGGAAAACACAATCTGCTTAAGTAACTGCTGTACTTCTTTTTCTTTGTCCGTATTGAACACATTTCTAAAAGGACAACTGAACCTTTGTTTTAGAAATCAATATTGCAATGAACCTATCATACTTATTTAATTAATAGCATAATAGCTATATCTTTTTTCAATATATACTAAGGTTTTGCCAAGATCTACCTAACTTAAAGTGGTTATAAACCCTCACATATACCCAGTGAAGTGAGCAGCCTCAGATGATACATAGAGATGAAACAAATCATCCTACATAAGTTTTACTTGTATGTCTGTTGTCTTCCCCTTTCTACACTCTTTGGATAGTGCCAATCATGTTAGAAAACGTCTTCCGCTTTTAGCAGTGTGTGTGGGCTTACACTGTGTATGTGAGCAGATTGGAGGAAAGGGACCCCCCCTCTACATAGGCAGAGGAATGAAGGAACATGCAGAGCTGTAGTCTGAATAGACAAGCTCCCTTCTAATCTCCCCCTAAGCTCCTTCCCCAACACAATCTTTCAGCTGCTGTTATCTCATGTGTCAGAGAGCTTGTTAGAAGTGACTTTGCTGATAACAGAGGAACAAAGCACCAGAGAGAAACGGCACTTAGAGCTTTGGAAAAAGATAAGTAAACACTACAGATATATGTGCTTAGGTCAAATTTCATAAATAGGGGTTAAAACCACTTTAAAGTATATGTGAACCCTCACTTGTAAAACAACCCATTCAGTTTAAAATAGAAATGAAAGGCAAAACATTTGTTTATACATATAAAAAACATTCTAAATATCTTTTATTTCCTTTTTTTATAAGTGATCAAATTCCCTTTGTTCTCAGCTGCACAAGGAGCTCAGAGAGCTAGGGGAGGAGAAACAACAGAACACTGGTCTTCATAGGGAATGGCAGTGTAGGGGGTGGGGGTGGGAGTGGTGTCAGCAAAGGTCTTATCAATGGAGGAGGGCAGGTTGAGTTCTCAGCACAGGCAGAAACTTGACCATGCTGTGCTCTCATGCCTAGTGTGATCAGTCCTAATAGGAAGGCAAAGTGACTGGCAGAAACACCAAGGATTTCGCACAAAAGAAGCAATACAGAGATAACAGGATACTTTTTCATACAAGTACATGGTACAGCAGGTACATATCAGGAATATGAAATGTTGGGGTAACATATTCTTTAAATCTGTTGTTAAAATCCACTAAAATGGTGGCTGCTTACATCATTAGTAATTGGCCATCCAGGCTCCTGTGAAGGAATGAGTATGAAGGACGTACTCTCCTGCGCTCTACAATTTGCAGCATTCAATGCACCTGAGGAAACTTACTCCCATCCACTCCCCTCTGTTTTTCCCACACATTTGTAAGTCAAATAATAGAAATGCTGAGGAGGCAGCATACACATGCTCACAATTCTACTTAAGACAAGCCATACATTATACAATTCTCTTGTACAACTTTCCTTTAGATTTACCAAAACCCTATAATATGAGGTCAAACCTAAATACTTTCAATTTGTATGCAGTCAGGCAGGCCCTTGCACTACACAGTTGAAGGTAAATCTAAAGGAAATTGACTAAGAAAATGGTATGGTGTATGGCCAGCTTAAAGGCTAAGTTCACTTTTGTACACTTTTTTTTCTTCTAAATTCCAGCTCCCCTATGCACCAATATAGCATTCATGTACTTTTTTTGCAAAAATATCAAAGATTTCCATTAAATCTACAGTCACTTACTTTTCTTGTCTAAATCCACATTTCCAGATGTTTCCATTAGTAATGTCTTCTTCCTGATCAGACTTTAGGTCATGACAAAGGAAGTAGTTGACCAGCTGATCTCATTAGCACACACCCTGCATCATCCACCCTCCCATTCCCAGGTGTATGTTTTTTAAATGAAATGCAATCAATCAGTGATCACCCTTCTCACAAAGGTGTACATTTATTAAACTGAGAAGCTTTTTCTCAGTTCAGTTCTCGGCAGTTCTCAGAGGAAAATGATCTCCTCTGCAGCCGGTTTATGAAGCTGAGAACGTCAGTTCCCAGAGGGAGAACAGAATAGAAGTGTTACCTCTGAAAACGGCCCGAGATCAGTGTAAACGTGGCCGGGCAGCCTGTAGTCTTGTGAGATATATATATATATATATATATATATATATATATATATATATATACACAGATGGTTTACATCTTGTGGTGAACCCTCTGTATTCACTGTGGTGAAGTCTTCTCTTGATTGTTGACTTTGACAAGCATACACCTACCTCCTGGAGAGTGTTCTTGATCTGGCCAACTGTTGTGCAGGGTGTTTTCTTCACCAGGGAAAGAATTCTTCAGTCATCCACCACAGTTGTTTTCCGTGGTCTTCCGGGTCTTTTGGTGTTGCTGAGCTCACCGTTGCGTTCTTTCTTTTTAAGGATGTTCCAAACAGTTGATTTGGCCACACCTATTGTTTTTGCTATCTTGAAATGCACTCTGGACCTTTTATT